>NC_052022.1:300000-496975 GCF_015832195.1 Motacilla alba alba
GGCACAGATGAATGCTCAAAGGGTTAAATATTAGAACTGACAAGACAGTAAGTTTTTCTAGCAAGCACCTCTGTTGATGACTTAGTTCAGCAAAGACACAGATGATGCTCTGTATCTGTGTTTTCCTGGAGAAGTTTCTTCCCTCCCTTCCTGTTCAAGATTGTTAAAAAAGCACAGCTGTCGTGGCAGCAGAGCTGTTCCATCCCCCAGGAGCACATGGGAGACCTGCACACCCCAAGCAGGTGAGCACTGAGCTCCAAGGAAGCAGAGCTGTGTTTCCATCCTATTTGGCACTGAGGGTTTTCTGTCTGGTTTGGCTGACTCCCATCCATGAAAGGTGGCCAGCAGCAAACTAATGTGGCAATACTGCTCTGGAAAGCTGCTGCTGCCAGGAGGACTCATTTATGTGACACAACTGATGTGACACAGAAGCATCAAGCGCGCTGTTCCCATCAGTGGGATCTCTCCTTGGATTTCCCATCCCAGGTCTGACATCCCGGTGCTGGTGCTCTCTTGAGGACGCTCTGTACGTACCAATGAGCTCCTTGTTCCGGACGTCTAAGGCCATGTTCCTTAAGGCAGTGGCCACAGATGACACCACTCTGTCGTTGTCCATCCTCAGCAGCTCCACGAGGATGGGCAGCCCCTTCTCCTTCCTCACGGCAGCGCGGATGTAGGCTGCGAACTGACACAGAACCTCAGTTACCCTCCAATCCTCTGCAGCACCGCCACTGACACAGCCTCGGGCTGCACTGGCACTCTCGAGCATGTTTGGTCATTCCAATAAGAGATGACATGTTTGATGTGTGCTTCTTCTGTGATTATAGAGCTGCCCTTTGCTATTTCTCACTCATTCCTCTTACAAAGAGAGAAAGTATCTGAATGGAGGATGATTATTGAAAAGGGAGCGGGGGGTTGGGTTCTGCTTGTATTTTTTTTTTTTAATACCAGTTTCATAATGGTCAAACTGAAAAAGGCTTAGCTGGCTTGCTGCAAGCAAAGGAAGCAATTAATGCTTGCTGTGTTTTTGAATTTCTCCATAACAAGTACATGACACAATATAGTGTTCTCATGTGCTGCTTTTGTAGCACATTATATATGCAATGGCCAGACTGTATGGAAATAAATAATGGAATATGGAAATAAGGTAAATTTATTTGTCCTGGTCTTATTTCAACAGCACCTCCCCACCAGAATTCACAGCTAGAGGAAGCCAGAAAATTGTTTTGATCTGATAGATCAAAAGATGAAGCTGGAAGAAGCTTTTTCTGTTTATTTAAAATAAAGGCCAGCTTCCATATGGCTCTTGTTGCCCCTGCTCTTTGCCAAGGCTTTTCACTGCGGAAATGCAACTGCAGCACATGAGCACTAATGCACAGACAAGAGGGGAATGCTCAGATGCACATGAGAAAATGGCATGTCCCCCCAAACACATTACAGGGTCTTAGTAGAAAAAACAGCTGGACTACAAAGAGGAGGAGGAGCAGGAATTCCCATACCTTCCAATTGCCTGCAGAAAGGTTCTGGAGTGATCCTGCAGAGCCCTCCAGAGTGGCTGGGTTGGAGCTCTCTGCCAGGAGTGTCAGGTATGGCTTCACCACCGATGGGTGCCAGAGCATCTCCACCCCTTTAGGAGACTTGGAAAATCCCGGGATAGGGCCAACTCCATCCCACTGAGAAAGGAATGCAGACTTGTAACCGGACTAAACCTCTGTATTTTCATTCAATGTAGGGTTGTTCTTGTCAAGCTATGTCCTCCCACACCATGAGCCAAACCCCATCTGAGGTATTTGCAGTACATTGAAAATACAAACCTGATCCTCCTGGGAAGTTTTTTTTTTCTTCTTCTTTTTCTTCCCCCAACAGCTTGGCTCCGAGTCTTTGCTGGGTGACTCTTTTCCCAACAAGTCATCTAGTTCATTGATTCCCAGCAGCCGTGCCTGAGGTACCTCCAGTTCCAAGCGGTAGGAAAGGTTCCTCAAGGTGCACACACAATTCTCCACTGTCTGAACCAAAGCAGAGAGACACCACATCAGCAGGTCTTCCTCGCACAGACACAAACCAAACCAGTAGAGGAGAAAAGGCACTGGGAGCACAAGTGCTAAACTCTAGTGCTGGGCCTTGGGCTGTGTTGTGGCTGCTTCTCTGGGAAAATGCAATCTCTCTGAAATCTGACAGTATTTATAAGAGTGGTCTCTGCTATAGTGGCTTACTCTTTAGTATTCTGAAAATTAAAAGCATAAAAGCTTATTACTGTTGTATTAAGAAACAGATCAAACAAGAGGTGGCCCTGTGCTGCACAGCTGAGTTTGGCTGTGCCTCAGTAACCTGGGGCTGGGAGTGATGCCGGTTGAGCTGAGGACATCACCATGCCCAGCTGAGCTATACAAAGCCCCAAGATCAGACGCACAGTTTGGCACTAAAGTATCTGCAGATGAGACAGGCACACACCTTGCTATCATAATCTGAGGTGTTCACACAGGTGTGGATCACGTAGAGCAGAGAATCGACCAGTCCTTCGCAGGACCTCATCTGCTTTCGCGCCTCTTCCCCAGCAGAGCTCAGGTTCCTGGAAGTTGGAATGACAAAGGAACATGGTGTATGTAAGGACATACGGATAATCACTTATTAGACAGTCTGCAGAAGGTTTTTATGCAGCTGATTAGTAATTGGTTAGCAACTCTTAGTGACTAACTTGGTCATTTTCATATTTTTCTATTAGGAAAAAAAGGACAATTGGAAAAGCTGTCTACATGATGGAACTCTGTAATTCATAGACTAAAACAATTCCTTTGTCTTTAAAATTACAATACAAGAAGGACCTGCTGGATAGCATGATTACTCTTTAAAAGGAAGTATTCTAGAAGAGCAAATACCTCAGACATCCTGTTGTATTGCGCAGAACGAGGGAAGTCTGAAATTTAATTTTATGATCGTCATCAAAGGAGGAGCTGTTCCATCCCGAGTGGGGCACTATCACAGTGTTTGTCAGCGTGGACAGAGCATCTCTAATGATTGTCATCTTCACGGCATCACACGAAGACAAGTTCCAGAGAACCCCTTAGAAGACATTTCCAGAGCAGAAAAGTCAGCAGAGACTTGGCAAACAAACATGAAGCAACACAGACAACTTAAAAGACATTAATTTAAAGATGTGACGTGATTCTGGAGCAGGCAGAACGCAGAGAGCAAGCATCCCAAAAGGAGGAAAGCGAGGTTTACAAAGTGAACAGTGGAGGAGGGCATGGCTTTGGTTTGGTTTTTTGCCAATGATAAGGATGGTCTGCCCTGCCATTCCTGCTGCCTCGCACCATATACCAGGGACGTCAGGTACTGGGGAGCAGAGCTGAACACGCAAGAAGGGATATAAAAATCCTACGGAAAATTTCTTCCTGGAAACAACAGCAACAAGCCCAGAGCATGTCCCATCCATCCATCAGCAGCATGGAACTGCTATCCATCTTTTATCCTCGGGCAGAAATCCCTAGTCCCCTGCCCAGCAAAGTCTCCAAACATGACATTCAGATGCAGAAGCAGAAAACCTGACGTAAATTACCAGCAGAACTGTATATACAAAAAACATGCTGAACTCAGCATTGAATCTTCTTTTTCACATCACAAAACACAGCTTAAATAATTTTTCTGAAGAAGTCATCCTTGATTAGAATTCAGATTAAATACTATACACATTTACATAGTTTGCATCCATCTTACGAATTCTGCAAGATCTTATTTAAAACTGCTGTCAAGAAAAGATTAAAAAAGCCGGTAATAAAACAAACGTTCAGAATCAATAAAGAAATACCTGCTGTGTGTGTAGGAGACTCATATGAGGGAAAATCCACCCTAAGTGGAGCTTTAGTGCAACTACTTTGGCATTCATTTCTCCCAATGACTCTACAGTCTGTGCTGTTTTAACTGATCAAGCTAAGTGTCCAGAAAAACACCTTGCATCACAGCTCTCTGCTAATTTCCCTCCCAAGCTTACCTGTCACCAGCTCTTTGACCTCGGCATCGACTGACTTCCTCAGCAGCCGCAGAAGGGCAGGGATCCCTCCCACGTTCTTCATGGCTATTTTGTTCTCATCAGTGGACTTCCCATAAACGAGGTTCCTCAGCGCACCACAGGCATTCTTCTGAACCTCCAGGACTCTGTGATCCAGGAGATCCACCAGGTGCTTGATACCTCCTAGCCTACAGACCTGGAAAGTGGAATGTCAGGACCATCAGCACCCACTCATCTCACCCACCTCACTCTATAGATGTAAAGGCTTTTGTTTTTAGGAGAACAGTACTTCCCATTCTACTTCCAGAAGAAACAGATGCTGAACCTTATGACTTGATTGCTACGTGGGACTGAACCTCTCCCTCCACCCCACTGCAATGGCTGAGGGTCGTTTTCAGACACTTGCTGTGTTCCGAGAATTGTTTTTGCACCAGTTTTGTTTCCAGTTTTAAAAGTAATTTCCTATACCCCAGAATATATTTTCAGGGAATATTGGAAATAAGAGCTGGTTATCACCGTGATCGTCACCAGGTCATCGAAACCACCACCTTTTCATCTCCCAGCAACAGTGAATTATGTGGGCTATCTTCTTACAAAAGTTGAACCAACATTTTATTAACAGAAAAAAAATTTATACTGAAAATAACATCTAGCACACACACAGAGCATGCAAATGAAAAGGCAAATTCCCTCAAATCAACAGGTCACAGCTGCTTTGCAAAAACAGCAGGTCTTCGAATGCAAAGTTTCAAGAAATTTCAATAATAATCTGAATGTTCACTCAGATGTATTCTGCCCCCACATCACAGTGGCATAAACAGTTTCCTCTCTGTTTCTCTAGGGTTGGGCTCCTTTCCTTTGCCTGGCAGCTCACTCATTCCCTACGATGCTTAAAACACCTTGATAAAAACCAGTGCAAGCGCTCCAGTGCTCCTGGTTGTTCTTGTCTCCAGTCACCAACAGGTTACACACAGCTAGGCTCTGGCAAACCTACTTTAGAGTTCAGCTGGATGAGAACTTTAAGGCAAAAGATTTCCATAGAATTTCCATGCAGCTCTTATGACAGGAAGAATCTGAGTGTGCCTAATTACAACCCCCAGGCACTTCAATATTAGCATCCACCTGTTACGCACAGGAACACAAGAGGGTCACAAATACTGTGTCATGATGAAGAAAAAGGGAAGAGGCAAGAGGCCTGGATTCCCTGGTAGCGGTGCCCTGGAAGAGCAGCACAAGCAGCACCTACCTCTGTTTTCACCTTGTTATCCCCAAAGCAGAGGTGCTGCAGATAGGCAGCCGCGTTGGCCTGCACCGACGGGAACTGGTGCTGGAGCATGTGAATGACCTCAGGCAGCTCTGGATCTCGCCACGCAAACTCCCTTCAGGGGACAGCACGGAGAGAAGGCATTACTCACAAAGATGGGGATCTGCTGAGTACAAGTACTGGAGCATCTTAACAGCTTTCCAACAATTCAGTTTGGTCTGGAGTAAGAGGGCTAGAAGGAAACCCAGGTATAATGGGATAGCAGTGGGTCTCATCACCTTTTAGTCTTCCAACTAGAAAAGGACACTAAATGCAGTGTGCTTCAGTTGGCTTATGGACCACACAAATATAAATAATCACTAAAGTAACACCAACTCAAACATTTCAACCTACAAAAATTCTCCAAAAGTTAAATATATAATGCAAAAGATACCCCCTCAACAGTGCTGCTTAGGGGCATAATTTCTGCACAACATTTTTCTCTCAGTGCTTAATGATCTCCCTAGGCAGAAGCCAATTACACCTCAACAAAACCCGCACATCCTGAAGTGTTATTGTCAGAATCAGATGCAGGATGTTTGCTTGATTTGAGTTATTCAGGGATTGTAAATTTAAAATCATTAAATAATATCTCCTTCATTAAACCACAATGATTTTGTGCAGACCAATCCTGGAAAAGTCATTAAACACACCCAGTTTGCAGATTTAGAAATATAGTAATTAATATTTGCTGGGCCATTTGCCTTCTGTAAAAGAGAACTGGGGGAGGGATAAAGCAGTGTCTTAAGTTTTCCCAGGCTCAAAAATCCAAGTTAACAAAAAAACTAAAACAAACCCAAAGCCAAACTCCCAAAACGATCAATCAATCAAACAAACAAACCAACCAACCATCCCACCAAAAAACCAAAAACCAAACCCAAAATAAACAAAGAAAAGAGCAAAGTATGTTCCAAGAACAGTAGCTGGGAAGCTGTTCCGAGACTAATGCTGGCCTGGCCATTCAGGTCTCCCCAGGACTCCCAGTCACACAAAGGGGAAGCTCAGGCCTGTGCCCACTTTGAACTGCCCAACAATTCAGAGGTTTATTTTTCCATACTAATGATAGGAAACCCTAGGGGAAACTGGCTTTCTAATAAAACTGCTTGTTTTCCCTCTCATTCCAGAGTGTGCTTCCTAACAGCCCACGCTGAGGCTGTGCAACATGCTCTCCTGCCACAGCCCAGGATGCACATCAGAAACTGGAACAAATTAAATGCAAGGTAGAAGCTATTCCTCTGTAATAACTACTCCTCTGTAACAAGCTAAGAAGGTGCACCAGCCGTGACAACTGAGTCAGAGTTTCTTTAAAGTTCCTTGCTATGAATGGGAAGCATCCCTGCCAGAAGTAACTCTTCTTGCCACCAAACCAGAACAGGCAGTCTCCAAGCTTTACTACTTAGAGCTAAGATTACCCTATTAACATCATTTGGATGAATGCACCATTCAGTTAAATGAAACTAATTCCATCTCTCGATATCTATTAACAAATTAAACATATAAATTTCCACTAATAAATGGAATAACAAAATCCATTAAAGCAGCATTTTCATTGCTGAGATGCCAGGACTGGCCCACACTAGGTAACTGCCTGGTGCTATGAGCCCGCTGTAGACGGGAGCAGGGGAATGCAAAGGAAAACTTCAGTGTCACCCTCTCTGCTTGAGTTTCCTTGGAGCCCACCATGTCCCTAGGACAGCCCTGGAGGCATGGCTCAGCCCAGCTCCTCCAGGATGAGCTGCTTTCTCAGTGAACCAGCAATCTGAGGGACTGAAATTCCCACTAATTCCAAATCCACACTGAACATGCACCTAAGTTCTTCCAAGCTGTGCACGGCCTGGGCTTTGATACTCCCAGGTTAAGTACAAGGTTTTAGTGCACAGTGTCTAGAGTATATTTCAATGATGATACTACACTTGTCAGAGGCTCACACTGTGCACAGACATCTGCAACATCTAACCAGTAATTATTGCAGAAATACATGTGTTCACTTTCAAAATGGCACATTTATAAGTAATTTTAACACTTTGTTTTGAAATTTAAGCAAGCTGTTCATAACAAATTCATTCAAATAAATTAGGTCTGTACTTTTGAATTTTCAAGCCCCAATTCCCATTCATAGAGAGAGAAAACTCACTGCAGTGTTACAGGTTACTAAAAATATTTTCAATAACCCAGTCAAATCTCATCAAAGTTGTGTTCCCTGTAATAACTTCTCCATAAAAACAAACATGAAAGAAAAACGTAATAATAACAACATGTGTACGAGCTGTTTTTCCTCGCTGCAAGCAGCAGCCCGTGCTCACTGTTTCGGCAATAAGGGCGGAGATGTGAGTATTTAATGCGCCGGGGCCGGCTGGGCCGGGCCCAGGGCCCAGGGCAGAGGGAGGGCTGTGCCCCGGCTGCACTTGCCTGGGGTCCTTGTGGATGCTGTCGATGGAGGGCGAGCGCGTGGTGCCGCCGTCGGGCGCGGGGTGCAGGCGGCCGTAGCCGGGCTCGGGCAGCCGGAACGGCACCGCCCGCAGCGGCTCCGCCAGCGCGGCCGCCGGGGGCAGCCCGTAGGTGTTTCTTTGGTATGTGAGGGTGCTACGCTGGCTGGAGGATCGCTGCAGGTTACCCATGCCTAGGATAAAACAGTGTCAAAACCAACCAGGTAACAAGTGCCTGCTGAAGAGAAGGGGCGACACCTACTTAACAGTGCGAGCAAAAAAACTATCAGTCTTGACAAAGTGTTCTGTGCTCCACGTTGCACGTCGATGCCAGATTTCATGGAGCAATTCCTCAGCGTCCCATGCAAATGGAGAGGTTAGTTACAGAATGAAAGGTTTGGTGGGATCAGACTCGTGCCTCAGCTTCCCTCAACAAGTATTTAAAGTAGGAAATGCATCCCATGCCAACAAGCAGAAATCTAGCTGCAAAATGTTTTCAAAGTTCATAATATCAATTCACCAACTGTACCAAAAAGGAGAAACAAGTAAACAAAAATTCATATTGTTTATATGATAGTTTGCTTTTCCTTACTACACGTACACTTTCCCTGACAAAAGGCAACACCTGGATCATTGCAAAGATGAGGCTGAGCGGTTCGGGAATGAGAGCATGCATCTTCCAATCTGAACAGAGCTGTTGTGGTGGCTCTTGTTCTTCCAAGGAAAGTGGTATTAAGTAGACAAGTAAACAAATAATTCCAGTTTCTAGTTATATTTCTTCATTGGCACATCCTGACAAACTCCATTTATTCTAGGTTGCGGAAGGCAGGAGAATTGCAAAAACTGGTTGCTCCTTCAGCACTATTCTCTTGGTATTGCAGTTGCATTAGCAAACATTAAAAAGGCATTTTCAAGTGTGTGAAAACATGGCATATGAACCGGACAGTTCTCTGTAAATAATTCTAGAGAGTTACTTAACTAAATCACTCTAATATTTTAAGAGTTTTTGGAAACCACTATACAGATTATTAATCAACCCTTAAGAACAAACTGCGTTGCAACATGCATTACATTTCTCTCTACAGAAAATAAATCCTAATACTAATCTAATGCCTATGCTCTTCATAATACAGGAGTGGCACTTCTGTGAGATACCAGATGAATATTTTGCTTTCAATAGACAATCCTCAGCTGTAGCATTTACCATTATGCTTTGTTGAGAAGTTGGGTAAAACAGTATTTGTACTGTGAAAGATGTGGTAGGTAATTTTAGTGGCGAGCTCTTGTTTTAGTGTATTGATGAATAAAAAAACCCCATGAACCAACTCAATTCTTAAGAGAGAGATGCACAGAGAATGCAAGAGAGGAAGCCATAAATCCTGTGTGTCATGAATACACTTATCTGAGATGTACCCGTGCATGTGCTATCAAACAGAAAACACTCTGACCCCAGGCTGACAGCGATGTATAGCCCCAAGCATTCCCTGCAAACATCACAAGAGCCTTTCAATTCCTGCAGGTTATTTGAAGTCCTTCAAACCCAGCTTGTGTCTCCATTAACTGACACCCTCTAGTTCTTCCTCCTGCACTGGCTTTCCGTGCCCCCCTGCTCCCCGTGCCCGGCCGGAGCCGAGGCGTCACCCACCGGAGCTGGTGCGGAACAGGGCGGCCTGGGAGCCGTGGTGCAGCTCGATGGTGCCGTGGTTGGGGCTGCGGTACACGGGGCTGTAGAACGTCCTGCCCTCGTAGATGGGGGTGATGTGCATGTCCGGGGACACCGCCGAGCGCAGCTCCTGCCCCAGCTGGCTGTGCTGGCTCGCGTACGAGCTCCTCAGGCCTGCAACCAAGCACAGGCACGTGCCTAAGTGGGCCATCTTCAGCAAAGCAACAGAGCTGTCAGGCTGGAATCTTTCTTCCTTTAGCCAAGAAAAGGTGTTGTTTAAACCTACCAGTTACAAAGACTTATTCATTACATTTTTTCCATTATTAAATGGTCCATACTGAAAGGCTTGCTGAGAAAGCAGCGTTTCCTTGACTAAAAGTTTTGTCCATACAGTAACGACTTGAAATTTCCCGACTTAATTTTTTGGTATCATTTACAGTCTAAACCACAGAGAATAAAAGCTGAGTCAGCACACACGGTGTACAGATTCAGCAATAACAAGGTATGTATGGACTTGACAGAAATCCTGTCATGACAGAGGGCACAAAGGGCCTAAAGGGGTTGTAATCCTGAACATGAAACAGTCTGCAGCAGTAAGAGCAAACATCTGCTCGATAGTGGCAGCAGAAATGTAAGCACATGGAGAAAATTCTTTATAAAGGTTTAAATAGCCCATGATATGAGTATTTATAAATAGCTATGCTGCAGCTGGATTAGTATTTTTCACCTTACTACGTTTTTAGTATTTCATATAAAATGTATACAACTTTGTCAACTTTGGCATTAACACTGCAGGCACTAAAGCTTTGGCAGTTATCAAAGCAGCAGAATATGTGAAATGAGCTATGCAAGGATGATGAAATGATGGAGATTACAGAACAACTTCAAAAGTACAATTTACAAGTACAAAAAGTACAAGGAGTAGTGATGTGTAACGAAATGTATCCTTTGTCTGTGTTTTCTCCCCCCCCAGAATCCCAGCCCCACCCTGCCACAGTGTGTGCAAGGAAAGCTGTGGGCCATCACTAAGAAAACACACCCACGGGTGGTGAGAACAGAGGACTAGAGCAGGCAAAGAGGGCAGCAGGGCCCTTCCCATCAAACTCATTCCCAACCCCTTATCAAACCGCTATATTATGAAGTCTTGCAAACAGAGGTGAAGGAAAAGACACATTTTGTCTTTTACTGAGGAATGAGAGCATTTTGGAGTTTCCTGCACTATAATGGTTCAAAAGAAAAAACAGAAATTGCCATCTGTTTCAAAGGGCACATGGTCTAATTGGAAAATCACCTTGTCTGTGCTCATTCAGATGAAGGTCAGAACAAAATCAGTAACACACAAAACTTCAAATGTAAAGTAACTGCATGTTAACAAGAACTACCTCTCAGATGAATAGATTCTACCTTTTAGGGCTCTATTTTAAGCCAGTATTAAAATGGTTACCCTATATTTAACTTGAAGTATGAGATAGTCTAGAAGTATCAGTGGGAAAAACCCCTAATATTCAGTGCTAATAAGCCATATATTTTGGGAAAGAACTAAGACATAAAATTAGCTCCAGGCTAGTATGCTTTACTTTATGTTTAGCCTGCATGCACATTTAAATGTACTTTGTCTCTGAAAATGCTGACATGCCTCTGTAAGACTTAGAATTTCATTTAGCAACTTAAATCATAGGATTTAATTCAATGCATGGCTAGCAATTAATAATCATAAATCCAGTATTCATGAGGAACTTGCGATTGACACAATGTTCGACATCAGTGTTTACAACAGACCTGGCACCCGCGCCGCGACTGCGCCCCAGCGCTGCGACGCTTCATCCACAGCACCAGGACTGCATTCTGGGTTTTCTGCAGCGGTGGCCGGTGCCCGTTACCCACCTGTGAGGCTATCTGGCCGTGGGGGAACCATCCTCTCGTAGATATCGTACTGCTGTCCATACGGCTCCATGTCATGAACTGTCCTCTGCAGCGTCGTCCCCAAGTGCTGCGGAACTGCCGTCATGCCAGAGCGCTTCGGGGAAGAGGACCCCAGCTGAGCTTGGGATGGAGAACCCACTCTGGTTTGCACATCAGTAAGGGCTAGAGGAGAGCCGACTCTGCCTGCCGTCTGGTAGGGAGCAGCGCCGCTGCCGGGGTTGGCCTGCCGGGAGGTGAGCGAGCCGACGCGGCGCACGGCCGAGGGGGAGGCCGGTCTGTGCGCGGCGTACGGGGAGCCCGCCCGCTGCACGGGCAGGGTGGTGGAGGAGTACGCGTGGGAGGGCAGGGGCCTCTGCTCGGCAGCGCCGGGGGAGCCGTAGCCGCTCCCCAGAGACGTCCGCAGCGACCCCCGCGACGGGGACATGCTCGTGCCGACCATGTAGGAGGGAGACTGGGCTCGGGACGGCACCGAGCTGACCCGTCTCATCACACGGTTGGTAGCCGTATTTGCTGAAGGCTGTTGAAAATCAAAAACATTTATGACTTTTATCATTTAGGTCACAGAGTGGATATTGTTCTCCTATAAGACGGAGAAGTCAGCAGGAAATGCACACAACTTAATTTACACAAATTCACAAATTTACACAACTCTAGGCAGCTGGAGTGTAGCTTTTACCCAAAACCTAATTCCTTCAAGTTTCCCTGTAACTTTTTTTAAACCAATGCTTCTTAGTACATAAAATGACAATTTAACATTAAAAACCCACCCGTTTCTCGTTCTCATTTGGCTTGCTATGTTAATCTTGGCCTATGCTTTCCTTCCTCACTACTCAACCACTCTGGAAACTCAGGAACAGTAATGCAAAGAGTTCTGGTATAATCCAGAGATATTCTAACAATTACTGTCTTACTATCATTGCATTTACTGAAAAAGGAGGGGAAAGCTAGAAACCACAGAACGTACAGGAACACAAGTAGCACCTTCCTTTAAGAACTATGCTTACATACAGGCTAACTTCTAGGACGGTTTTCCCTCCATTTCACAATGAATTTTGAGTGAGTGATACTTTCTTGACATGATAATAGCAGTGCAGTACTGTGCAGTCAGGAGTGCTACTTCACTTCAGCTCCGGTGAATGACCCAGATCACATGTGCTGATCCCAGCAAAGGAGCCTCTGCTGCAAGCCATTCCCGCTTTGTAACCAGTGAAAGCGTTTAACAAAGACTAATTTTGTAACATTAACTCCAGCCCATGGAAGGGAGGCCCAGCTGCTGTCTCCAAACCCTGTTGGAGGCCGTGCACAGCCAGAGGAGCACAGCGCACTGGTCAGAGTACCTGGACTGACGTCTGCCCCTCGGCGCGCGAGCTCCTCACCACATCGTGGTTGTTGAGGGGTCCACCAAGGGAATGCTGCTGTCTGAGCTCTGCCTTGTTCAAGTTTTGGCTGTTATGGAAACTGCTTATTTCCTGGTAACCACTGTCAGAATAAGAATTCATTTGTGTTGAGCTTCTTGAGTTACCTACAGACCCTGTAAATATGAAGCCAGCATAAGAATAAAATAATCTAACAAGTCCACCAAGTATTATATAACTTTATTATTTGTTGCATTCATAACTGTATTACGTTTTTATACTGTCAATACAGAAATATATTCTAATATTTAAAATGCACACAACAGACCCTCACTTTCATGGAGAGATGTCTGCTCTGGTGAGTAGAGAGTCCCTTGCTCTGCTTCTGTCCTAATATCATAGGCATTGGTGTGAACACCCTCTGACACCTGGGGTTTGCTTACACTGGTGGGCGGAGGATCTGAAAGAATAAATTATTTAGATAAATCCAGTGTTTCATATGCAAGTTTCCTGCAAACTCAATAATGATCATTTTCTCATACATACTAATGGAGGACTTACACCAAACAGAATCAGTTTACTGGCAGACAGGTATCATCTCCCAAACACAAGGAAGGAAATGTTAATATAAATCTCTAAGAATTTTTTTACCTGAAAGTTTTGATGTAGCTCTACAACTCTAATTTTTCAAATATATGTTCCAACCTATTTTAATGAAAAATTAATTGATTATCTAGTACACTCTGAAGAATAGAAACACTGTGCAACTGTGCTGCAGTGCCCAGTGGATAGCTACCCTTGTCTTAAGGGCCTGTAATCAATACCTCCAGATGCAAAAGACTGAGCTGAATTTCATCCCTGCTTGTGTACTATGAACAGTAGTTGCTGCAAATTTCTATACATATTTTTTACTTTGTGAACTATTATCTAAATATTTGCCTCTTAAGCTAACTTCAGTTCCAAGAATGCCAGTACAGTTGAACTGTACAGACAAATGGCAGTGCTGTAAGGAAAGGCAAAGGAGGCACATCAATGCTCCTATGAAGACAGGAAAAAGTTAAAGAGTCTGAAAAAAAAGGACAAAGCTGAGGATACTGAATCAACATTATTTTAACAGAAATATTAAGCATTCATTTATCATGTTAAGCAAGCAGCAGAGATGCAGTACAGAATCACAGAACAGTTTGGGCTGCAAAAGCCCTCTGAGACCATCGAGCCCAGCTGCTCCCCCAGCACAAGGCCACCACTGCCCCATGGTCCCAAAGTGACACATCCACACGGCTTTTAAATCCCTCCAGGGATGGGGACCGTGTCCGGGGTAGCTGTGCCAGGGCTGGACAGCCCTTCCATGAAGAATTTTCCCTAATATCCAAGCTAAACCTCTCTGAGGAAGCAGAGTAGGCAACGGAGGTAGGTCATGTTTAAAGGTAACACCTGAAACGTAAATTCTTGCTGCAGAAACCCATGAAAGACCCTGGAGCAAATCCAATGGGGACGTGCCAAGGAGCACCAGCCCAGCCCCAAGGACTGCTTGGTGCCAGAAGCTGTGGGCTCTGGGCAGCGATGCCTCATGCACAGAAATACTCTGGCTTTTACCAGTGGCTGCACACAAAATGCTGGTGTCTCACTACCTGCACAATGAGCCATAAGGAACATTCAGACTAAAAATATTACTCAGCAATTGCTAGTAGGAAGAACTCCCGAACACTAATCAGATTTTTTAAAAAATCAATAAATCTTAGAAATCCTAGGCAGTCAGCAGTTATTTACCAGTAGTACATTCTCAAGTCAAAACTAGCTTGTAAAATTTGAAGCTAGTTATTTTACTAGAATAGGAGTATTATGACCAAATTTAAATAAGATTTAATAAGAAGGGTTACTCCACTTCCATTAGTTTAATCATCAGTTTGCCAAGAAATGATCCAGAGAACCAACACTGCCAGAACTGACTTCACAGCCTGTTATACCAGCTCAACACCAGATGGTAACAGCCACCAGTGGGTGTTCCATGTTCTTTGGAATAAAACACTTGGAGGACTTGGACATTTACATTAGGATTACATCCAACTTCAATACTTCAATCTGTTTGTTTATCTAATACAAGGCCCTATTATCTCAGTTACTGGATATTACATGATACTAAATCAATGTCAAACTGACAATCAGTTTGGAGAGAGACACGGGAAGAATAAGGTCCAATTGTGCTGTTCAGTGCAGATGTTCCCAGGACAGAGGTTTGAGCCCAATCTCGCTCCCATCACACACTGCCCACCAGGCCAAAGCCTTCATAGGGCTAAAAAATAAAGATTGTTTAGGCTGTTTAACAAAGGCAAGAATGCACAATAAAATGAATTGTTGTCTATCTGACTCCACCACCATAAAACAGGAGGAATGCCCTGAATAAAATAATACCCTTCTTATAAATGGCTGACCTAATATTCTATTTATAAGCAGCTGCAAAACAACATCACTTTATATTTCTGTGAAAAATTCTGTATAATTCTACTGATGCAGAAAGCAATTACAGCTACAGCCACATCTTATCATCCACGGATGCCTTTGACATAAACCACTACCTACAGTCACAGAAAAGGTGATTTAAGGCAGTGGTTTAATCCATCTTTATCTTCAGTATTTTCAGATTTTACTGTTCATAAAGCAACTAGTGGCACTTCTACAAAACAAAGATTCATGTGAATTGGGGAATAAAAATTTATAACCAAACCACACCCACAGTATAAATGTAAACAGGAAATGAAACGTAGATCAGGAACTTCTAAGCAAGAAATAGTTTTTTTTTCCAACATGCCCACTTTTGAGCAGTTACTTCAGGAATGGCTACTTTGAATATAGAGATGTGCAAAATACACATCTAGGTTTGCATTAACACATAGAGCATTGAAACAGAAGTAGAACTTTTGGCCATATCTCAAGTGACTGCTTAGCAGGGAGAGGCACATGAGATTTCTCAAGAAAAAGACACAAATGTGAAGAGAGAATTAAAGAACAAAATAAAAACATGAGCTGGATGAAAGAAGAGGAAGAGAAGAGAAGAGAAGAGAAGAGAAGAGAAGAGAAGAGAAGAGAAGAGAAGAGACTAATAGAAGGTCAAGTAGAAAAGTGAGTAAGTTACGGGAAAATCAGAAGAGGAAATAAAGCAGTGGGATGCAACTGGCTGAAATAAGCAAGTAAAACAACACCTGAGCACTCTCAGTAGGAAGCTGTACCAGTTGTGAAATATCATTGGGACATTATAGAGCAAGGGGAAACAATGTGATTTTAAAAACTGTCAACAAAACCCACAAATCCAACACTCACATTGAAAAAATATGTAAGACTTGTTTCTCAGTTGCTTGAAAAAACAAATTTGATTTTTGTTTAAAACCACTGCTGAAAGAATACCTGAAAAGCACCACCATGACTAGCAAAAGTTAAATGGCAGTGCAAGTAGGCTGTTGAGAATATTACCTTTAAAATAAAGAAAAAAGCTAACATGTGCCTCCCCTCAGCTGCAGCAATAGAAACCATGAAAATACAATTATGCACAAGTTTAGGGCTTAATGTCCAAATAAAACAAAAACCAGGAATGGCACATAAAGTAATCCCAACGATGGTAATTATGAAAATGCTTGATTGAGCAAGCAGCAGCAGGCAGGGTCCCTGTGCAGCAGCCACACAGCTCCGAGGACAGACAGCACCCTGCATGGATGGAGCACGAATGGGACAGGAAGGCTCTGCAGACCAGTTCATGCACTCTCACCCCACAGCGCCAGCTGCACTGGGACTGCACCGGGCCACTCTGGGCAGCACGACAGGGGCACACGGTGACCCAGCACAACAAGTGACTTGCAGGAGCCCCGTCCGTGCCTGTCCTGCAGTGGCTCCTGCACATGCCCCCATCCCTCCAGAGCCCGTGGAGCTCAGAGAGACACTCCACGATGCCAAACATCAGCTGATGCACACAGCCTGTCAGAGCTCTGTGCTCCGGCTGCCAGGGCCACAAGGGATTGTTCCAACAGACCAGGGAATGCCACCTTGAAGATACAGCCCTACCCTCTCCCCCAGTATAACCAGGAGCAGATATAGCAGAACAAGAAAAATGCTTATTTTGGAAAGAAAGTTCACACTATCTCAAGATACAAAAGCAGAAAAAGCACTCTCAGAAAAACCTCCACTTACTAGAGATTTTCTCAGTTAAGTAAGAACACCTGCAAAAAGAAAAAAAACCAACAGTTTTCAAGCTTAAAACATGCAGTATTTTTTTCATGCTTCTTACCTGCCAAGGGGAAGACTCACAAGCAAATTTTAGTTAATTGCAAGGAAGACCCAATACATGACAAGCCTTATGTTAGAGTCTCAGCTCACACAGAAATGCAAAGGCACATAAAGACACAAGAAAAGTACTTGCAACTACCTATAAGCTCAAGCACCTTTTACAGTAACAGAGAGAACACGTGTCCCATATGTGACAAAGAAAACATTAATGTCATACTTCAGGAAAGACACTTGGAAAAGATATGTAGCATTGCTGCTTAATGTTCCATATGTGTCTCAAAACCAGCAATGAATGCCAAGAAAATAAATCTACTTGGGCTTAAAGCAAATTGTACATAAAAGATAATACCTGAGGGTCTCCAAGGAAATGACTTCTCAGTAGAGCTGCAGAAAGAAAAAAAAAATTATCACACAAATGAACCATGTGGTTAGTTTTTATTTTATTTTTAATTAATCATAGAAACCTTTACAAAACCCCCCAGCAGATAAAACTTAAAAAATAGTTCATGTAAGTACCACTCTTCAGTGCTTTACACCTGACAACCAAACCATTGGCTATCGAGTTCAATTTTCTATTAGTGCATGGGAATTATTCACTGTAACTTCCTGTACACCACAGCACCAGGCAGTGCAACCTGTCTGCAACAGGACAGGTCACAACTTATGACACAAACTCCTGTTCAAGGTGTTACGCTGTCAGTGACAGCCCCCACCAGTGCAGCAGCACTGCACATCCAGCGTGCACAGCCTGCCGACACTGTGCACCACCAGCAGCATTCTGCTCAGAGCGGCAGGCACCGCTCGCGGCAGAGCCCAGCAAAGGAGGCTTGGGGATCGCCACTCGAGAGCATCTGGCTTCTACATGGAAAGCAGTTCAAAAGTCGTAGGTCTGTTTCTGTTCATCTTTTTGCTGTTGTTTCAGTTTCCAGTTTTCCAGAGAGATTTCTGATCCTTTGTACAGAACAAGTCAAACCACCTGACACACACAGCTACAACTCTGAGAGTGAGGAGGTGACAGATGTCACACTGTCCAGGTTCGCAAGACACCTTCAGAGCCAGCTACTGCACAGACCAAGCAGGTGTCTGATATCAGCATAAAACCCAACCTTCTCCTGCATTTTTCCAATACTGATTTTTTATCAAACTGTCTTCACCTTTTGTCCTTCCACCGAGTCGTGTGCTTTCCTGTGCTCACAGTAGTACTGATGCAGGCAAATGCAGAATTCATTCATATGTTATTAACATTCGTCTAAATATTTTTATGGGAAAATCTATTTCCTCACTCTTAATATAAAATATCAAACTTTGAATAATACACTATTTTTCGCAGTGATTATAAGCTACTGTCTTCCAAATAAAAAGCTTTTCAAAGGAAAAACAGGCAAGTCCATCAGATTTGATTGTGTCTAACTATCAGCATGAGACTGTGATTTTGGTAAGATGTAGCAATTTCTAAATGACCTTTTATTTCACTTCTTTCTCCCACAGCTCCCGATTGCAAAAAACTAGCTCGGCCACAGGAACAGCATGAGATACTTCTTTTCTAAAATGAAACAACCATTTAGGAGTCTTTTTGGAAACAAAATATTTGTACAAAAGAGGGCTAAAGAGACATGCTAGCACAAACTGAACTAGAGTTACAATGAAACTTCAAGTAAAAGGAGAATTCCAATGCAGACTTCAGGCGTCTGGAAGTCAACCTCTGGCCCCAGAGCTCTCATGCTACCTGAATACCAAGTTTTCCACTCTTGCCCTTTTGCTCTGCTCTTGAGACTTTTTGGAAACTCAGTTCCTCACACTGAGGCAACATGGCTCTGTGTTGCTGGCAATGGTAACACACACTGAATACACACATATACTTTATTGTCACACATGGAAGGCTATAACCCAGAGCACGTCCCTGCCCAACACCCCTGACTACTTGAATTTCCTCTGCAGGTACAGAACGTAGGAATGGAAAAGGCTGCTCTGACCATGGGTCACAGGAAGAAAGATGCTTCATTGACACTTCAGCTGGTTAAGCATTTAACTTGACTCTTAAATATTAAATAATTTTGGAACAAGTCTAGTGTCGGAACCCAGAATGTCCCTCAGACATTCTTGGATGTTCCAGACCCAGGCCAGAAGCATCTGAGACCCTGGCATGCAGCCAGAAACCCCTGTGGCTTTGAATCTGACCCATGGAACAATTTAGCAGCCTTGCAGGAAGAACAAGAAGTCACAAAAGTTTAGGTATTGTAGTAGAAGTAGTCAGGAAGTGAAAGGAAGGATTTTTGAGTGCTGTACAAGGGGGTTTTTAGCCTTGTACGCAGGGGTCCGAGTTTTGTACATGGGGGTCAGGGATTCTAAGATGGAGGGATTTGGGTGTGCCCTGTGCTCTTTCTTTGTCCTTCCCAGCCTCCATGTCTTTGGTGATGTTGGCACTCACAGATTGGTTTAGAGTAGAAAGTCACTATTCAATATAGATGATGGGCATTGGGGAAAAGGTATAAACATGTAACATGTAATGTGTGATATAAAAGATGGCACCAGCCCCCTGGGAGGGCAGTGTGCCTTTGTCTGACCTGCTGAACGGGCCACAGCAGCTCAGGGAGAGAATCTTTAGATAACCAACAATAAACTACCTTGAAACCGGACGACTGAAGACTACTGAGTGTTCCTTTGAAGGCATGGGTTGGAAGAGAGACTTTTCCATCTTTTGAGGTCACCCCAATCCGAGGGTGAGTCCCAACAGTCTAGCATGCATCACCTACTGATATGATCACCTATTTTGTCACCTAGCAGGTGCAATATTTAGAAAGCAGCAAATCTGTCAGCTTTGAGCAGGAACTCCAGTGCATTTCACCCCAGTGTTTAAAAGCCTCTGTGGTGACACACTGCAGGGCCCATGCCGAGCTGTTGCTGGGATTAGTCACAATGCTGATGCTGTCTCTTCCTGACAGCAGCACGTAATGTATCCAAAGAGAGTACATATGTGGCAAGCTTCACTTTGGAAAATGTTAATTTAGCCCACTACTACCCTTGAAAAAGAATTAGGTTAGTAGAGTAGAAATGCAGAAATAGTCCTACTAGAGATATCATAACAGCTTGGTATGAAGTACAGTTTCCAATTAGAGAAGATAGAGACAAATATGACAGTAACACAAATATTTGGAAACTGGAGATGGAGCATGCATACAAAATGTGCTGAAATCCATTTACACCTTGTTTTTTTACCCTTTTGACGTTTTTCTTCACTTGTATTTTTAAGGATTTGGATTGGTTTATTGGGTTTTTTGTTTGAGGTTTTGATTAATTTGATTTTTTTGTTGTTTGTTTGTTTTTTGGTTTTGCCCCTTTCTTAATTTCACACCTTTTCCTTGCCATTTCACTGCTTTAGATCAAAGCTATCTTAGATACAAAATTGAACCAGCTGCCAATATGGAAAAAGTAAAAATCTGATACATGGAAAAGGCTTTGCATGAAAACATTCAGAAAGAAAACACACTAAGAGTCACCAGCACTGCTTTACATTTTCATGTGGCAGCTCACAAACTTTGCAGCTTTGAATTTCCAGGTTGGAACAGGGGCCAGCGTCTCTCTCAGTGAGTGAAAAGGCTCTGCCACTCTGCTAAGGCAGAAGGGGCTGGTGGAGGTCCCAGCTAGGTCTCAGCCCGCACCTGTGCACAGCACAGCAGGCCTTCAGGAACAAAACTGACACTTAGGAAAACTGCAGATTTCTGGTTTTGTTAAGCAGTGTGCTATTTTTTTAAAAACTATGTAAGCACAATTATGATCTCCAGTTCCTAGACTGGACAAGTCAATTCCCAGTGCATCTTTTGCAGGTTTTGCATGACATGAAACAGTTAAAGCCTATTATCCCTGCCAGTACTCCATAAGGTGAGAAGTATTTCTAACTTAAACAGTGCCACTTGAGAGAAAAGCAGTGATTTCCGTCGCCTACCTTCCTGCTTGGCTGTACTGCTGCTGTCATCAAGAAAAGGCAACAGATGAAAAAATTAAGTACTATTTATTAAATATTTATAACATGGTGAAAAGCTGTAAAAAGCTAAAGATGTAATTCTGTTAAAGTGTGTGTGCTTCACACATGGCGGCGCAGCGTTCCAGCTCCCCGCGCGGCACGGCCCCGTGGCTGGGACGCATCTGAGCTGCGAGGCGCAGCAGCAAAGGGGCATCCCGCAGAGCTGCAGCCCCGCTGCAGCACCCGGCACAGGGAACGCGCTGCTGCACTGCCTTCAGCTTCCACCACATCAACGACACACTCGCAACTGCGTGCACTGCATGGAAAACTCCGCGGAGCTTTAAATTCTTGGTACAGGGGATTTCTCTAATAAAACGCCATGCACTAAACTCCAGAATCTTTTATCACCCCTTACAAGCAACTGGAAACCACAAAACCCAGTATTTTGCTTTTCTTGTTGAGACAGGTAAGCAGACATTTTCACAAATATTTTAAGTAAATTAGGTAATTTTCATTCTTCAACTTTTCTAACAGCTATCTTCTTGAACTCACCAATATAACTGATTCTTCTACCCACTCTGCCAGACCCTGTACCGGGAACCTAAGCAATCCTATGCTCCCCCCCAAAACAAATTAACCAGCACTGCCCCCAAAAACAGGTAGTCCTGGGACTTGCTGGCTGTTTCCAGGCGACCCTGGAAACCACTAATTCTCCAGGTGTGAATTCAGAAAGCGTCTGGAATACACTGTAATCATTACAGAGGCCTCTTGAAACTGTCCCGTAACTCTTTACAGCAAATCTGCAGTTTTTTAATCCTTCAGATATTAATAGAGGTGAACAGCTATCAGTGAAAATATACGGATAGAGGACATAAGCACTACTAAAAACCTTTAATTTCTGGGACAAATGAAAGTAAAGTCATCAGGACCTGTACCTTGTGCTGGCGATACTTGGTGACTCTGCTCCAAGCCTACATCTCTCTAGCTGATTAGCCACAATTTGCCTTTCCACTTCCAGTTCTCTGGTAAGTCTTTGAAATTGAAGCTCCTGAAATTTCAAAATAAAAAGAAAAGCATTCTTGATGTTAAAAAATGAGTGTGGATTAACTCTGAAACAATCACTGATTCATCACAGTTGTGTGTTGTGTTTTGACTCTTCATTAGGTGAATAAACTACAAAAGTGGAAATTAAATGGGTCTTTAAATCAGTGATTCATGCAAATATTGATTTATCACCTGTTACAGAAAGAAAAACATGTTTAAGCATTCTTGGGTTGTATTACTCCTGCAATTAAAATTTTTGTGTCTTCTTACATTACCACAGTCTAACAAAATCAGTGCCTACAAAGTCAGTCTTCACCCTAATCTATAAACAAGGAAACCGGAAAATATCCTAACCTTTCCAACCACAAACCTTCAAATCCTAAATTATCCCACATACTGACTGTATTTGGAATCCTTAAGATTTACAACTTCAAACTGCCTGGGTGTACAGATGTGCTATTTCCCCTTTTCAGAGTTCAGCTTATTTTATATTTCTTGGTCAAGGGTACCAAACTTCTTCAGCCTTTTAAAGGGCTTTTGGAACGCAACACTGCAAGGGCAACGTGGGAAATACCAGTGCTGCACAGGACGGGTGTAACTGAAACCTGGAACCATTTTCTAAAGCTCTCTGAAATCCAGACTATGTCACATCAAAGAATATTGAGGGCATTTTTCTCCTCAGTTAGCTTTTATTGACCAGGGAAAAGGGTTCTCTTCGGCAAGTGAATTATTTTTCAAACTGATACTGTAAACCCTCTGAAGTTTCGGTAAAACATCTAAAAATAGACGAACACCAATATTCAGTAATCAGATGAAGCACCAAGCAAGTCTTACATAGAGGTCAAGTGCAACACAGAGCACTCGCTTGATGTGAAAGCTCAAATGACCGATGGGGTTTCTCCCGTGTGTGACTCACGTTGTGGTAGTGCCCAGCAGCTGTGTGGAGCCAGGGACGGCAGCTCCTGCAAACTGCTCCTTCGCACCCCACATCACACGGAATGGGGTGGAACCATTTCCCTTCCACCAGCCACTCTCCACTCCTGCCCTTCCAGAGGACACGTGATTGTAGACACATCCAAACATTTCTGAAACTCCCTAACCAAACTGAATAAACACCTTAACATCCCTGGCTTTGGCCAGAAAAAGTGGGTTTGCATCCAGGACATGTTTCCTGTTCCTCATGATTAAACCAATATTTAAACAGCAATGTCATGGATGCAAAATGTAAATCTAAACCTATTGTTATTTACTGATCTTTTAATTAGACAAATAAAATTAAACATGCTAGCCATTAATTGTTTCCATTCAACCAATCTATATTAATTTCCCTTTCCATTACAGATAAAGGCATTAATGAACGCATTATTCTAGAAAATATCTTGCTGCATAACATTTCAAGCAATAAATTGCCCATTTAAATAAAAATCCTTGGTTTTTGCCCCACTACAAAAATTCAAAGGCAATTTTAAACCGAAGAACTATACTTCTATTCTTCTTGAGAGTAGAAGAGGGGAATGATGTAAGTGGACAACACAGCAATATTTAAACAACATTTAAAAGCAAAACTCGCTTGTATTCTATCAGAAAAAGTGAGATAAGGAGAAATAGGAGAAAAAGCCACCAAGCCTCATTCGGCCACTTCAAAGACACTTGCACTGCTGAGTTGGGAACAACACCATCAGCTGTCTATTTACATTGTTCCTCACTTGATCTTGGCATTGACCAGAAAGCCACAAACTGCACAGTGCACTGAACAGCAGAGGAGTAAGAGGCCTGCAACTCATCTGCCAGTTTTAAATCACGCTGATGCTTAGCAAGAGCCAATGTGCTTTGGCAAGTGCAAGCATAGTAAGAAAAAAAAATCCAGCTGTTTTCTAGTCTGAGTACATTCTGGCATGCCCAGCCTGGAAGTCCAATGAAGCAGCAGTTTACAAACTTTGAAACCATGGGTGCTGATTTGTGTATGTGCCTTCTTAAATTTGAGATCTGCAGCAGGTGCTATGTCTTAAATCCCTGCATAAATACACAAGATGGATAGTTTTAGAGCTACTGTCTTTTTTACAGCTGGAATACCTCTTGCCTTAAAACTTTCTTCTTTTACCTTAAATCATATTATTATTATTATAGAAAATGAAGTCCTAAAAAGCTCTAAATTAATCATCTTTCTAGTTTATGCTTCCTTATAATGAAATTTTACACCACTCTGAGTGCACACTGGCCATAGCCCCCCAGCGGGTATCAGACAGCACACTAGCTCTGGCAGGAATCTATCGGAATTTGCTCCTCTCTCCAGCTTCTCTGGGAGCAGTGGGAGAGATCACTTCTTGAACAGGATGCTCCCTGCACAGAGCTCTGCCCTGGGCACAAATCACAACTCACTGACTCCTACAGCACTGGCTACTGACAAAATGGCATTGCAGGACTCAAATACAACTCTTAATAAGCTTATTAGCATTTGCAGCAGAACATCTATGTGGCAAGCACATAGTAAAATCAGACATAAAATTACAGAACACACTGCCTTACAGCATGCCAAGGAGCAAACAAACCTTCTTAGACACACTACACAGGCTTGGCCAGAACGACTTTTATTCAAAATTATTCAACATACATTGAGGGAAAAAAAAGCAATCTGTAATTCTATAAACCTCTTTAGCAGCAACTACTTAATCACCTTATCGAACTGCAGGTTTTATGTTCATAACCTAAAATTCCACTGCAAAGCCACAGGCCATAATTCTTAATACGAAACTACAATAAAAGCTTTAAGCACAATTTCAGCTCCAGATCAGGCAGCCCACACACATGGGGCAAGAAAGCAGCTCGCTTTGGAAAGCAGTTGTACCAACTGCAGGCAGACAGGCTGCCGTGAGTGAAAACCAGAGCCCAGAACATTATGGAGCTGTCTCATCTCCTTTTGGAGGCTGCAGCTTTTTTCAGAGGAGGGCCAAACCCTGTGTTGGTGTTGCAGTGCTCACACCAGGTGACCAACTGCTCTTCCTTGGTGAGCTCTGCCCAGCAGGAATCTCACTTGGGATGACATTTCATTGCACCAAGGTACAGGCAAGGCCACTTACACCAATCTCAGCAGCTGAATCTTCTTTCTATGTAAAAGCTCAGTGTCTCTGAGAGGCTCAAGGGCAAGGGACAACAGCCACCACTGTGCTGGGCTCTTGCCAGCAAATATTTGAAAACAAGTAAGTAATGGGAATGCTGTTAGCACAACTGACCATGTAGACTGCCATTCTCCTGTTGCAGGCATTGTATAATAGAAGAGGGTTTAGAGGCAATTCTGTGCCTTCCATCTGCATCCCATCATGATACCATGTTGCAGATTCACCTTTTTCATTTATGTTAACGAGGAACTTTTATCCCTCAGTAACATAGATGAGAATGAGGAATCTGCATTCACCACACAGAAGAATAAAGATTACTTTCTTCCCGCCCTTTTGTGATTTGAGGACCTCTGGAAAAACACAGAGAGCATTAAACAAACAGTGGTCCAGGTGGCTAGTGAAAGGTTTGCTACCGACAGCTCTGCAAGAATCAGCAGCAATTGCACAAGCTGCGAAGAGAAGTCACAGATGCCTTTCGAATGGCTGATGCCTGGCTAGCCAGACCCAGGCTGGGCAGCTGGACATCAGAGGGAGACAATGCCTCCAATAAGCAAAGGCATCTCTTGCAGCTTCTTGACTTGACCAGTCCTCAGTGGCTGCTGTGGCAGGAGACTGGGCTAGCATGGGCTGGCACTCCCAGCTGCAGTAACACTGGGATATGCGAAGTTGCTTCAAATGCCAAATGTCGCTGTCTACGAAACAATATAAAGGTAATTGTAAGCTGAACTTTGAAATGTTTCCTAATCACAAAAGAGTTGTCTGTTGAACAATTGACCTGAGCCTCTTTCAATAGCTCAAGTTACTCAGCTAAAAAAAGCGTAGCCTGCATTTGAGGGGAATATTTTTACCCTGTGTTTACTATTTCCTACTCGACTGTAAACACAGTGCAGAGCCACACAACTTCCATCACCCGTGAAAGTTCACACAGTGCTACAAAAAAGGCTATTATATTTTGGATATTTTCATGATACAAATGTGCAACAAAGAAGAGGACAAACAAAACAGAAGTTGATTTATACCTTCCTTTATGTTAACCTCTTGCACTGATCTATGCAAAGTTCTCTGTTCCTACCTACCGTAATTCACAGCTAGATCAAGCAACTGACTACTTAAACCCACACTGAATACTGTATTTTCCAAAATGGATGTCATACTGTAGTGACCCAATATTTAAATTCTCTACCAGAATCTATTGCAGAAAAAGCCTGTACTTCTAACTAACCATATTAGTGCAACTTTAATATTTTCTGTAAAAATTAAGTTTACTCACGCACACAACTGCATTTGCATGCTTTCAGTATCTCAGTATCTTCCAAAACAGAAGACAAAAGATAAAAAATTGGACAGTGTAGAGAGAATCACAGATTACAGGATGTGAGATGACACAGCTACAATTACTGGCTGATCACACTTACTCTGTATTCAACAGCAGCAGACCATTAAAGCCCTTAATACTTTTATGCATGCATTGTTCACTAGTCTGGTACAACAGTTTAGTGCTGCTCTAGCTGATGAGAGATCAAAATTTTAGCATTTTATAAAAAGCTTACTGTTGCCAGTGGCAGGAGGGAAGAAAGGCACTGGAGGCGTTCCCGGACTGCCTCTGACACATCCTCTCTGGAAGCTTTGTGACAGCACTCGGGCAGCTCGAGTCAGTGCTGGAGCTGAGGGTACTGCTCTGCCAGCTGGGCACCAGGGTTCAGCTGCTGCTGAGCAGACAAGCTGATAATCTAAACCAAGTGTGCTACACAAGGTGTCAATACTCCAGCATACTCAGAGGCCCCCACAGCTCCAGACAGGCTCTTTTCCAAGGGGAGTTTCTCCTCTGAAGCCTAACAGTACAAAGGAGAAAGGAAAATTAACTTCTGGGTCATCATATGGATAAAGGAGTACAGAGAATTTTGATGAGGGAAATGGGCTAGCTATTTCACCTGAGACAGCAGTGGCATTAAATTTATTCTAGAATAAGATCTTTAGGAAGTTGACATCTCAGACTTGACTCACTGAAACTAAAATGCTGGAAAACAGCAGAAACTCTAAACCTCAAAGTTCTAGGATTAAGAAGGCAAGAGTGACCTATGCAATTGAACACAACACAAAGAGAGTTGGAAGAAAACCCCAGTTCTTCCAGACATTCACAAAACGCTGACCAAGATTTTTGTTTCACTCATGCCAAACTTGGGAGTCCATTACACAAAAAGTACTGCCTCCAATTCAGAACTGCCACACATTTATCACCTAACTGATCACTAGATGCATGCAAATCAGAATGTCAAAGTTTGTGCCACATTACTGAAAGGGCACTTAGTAAGTATCTTTTCAGGTATCTCCATGAAGTGACATGCCTACACAGACTACTGAATGTACAGCACTACATATCTGAACTGTAAAGAAATCTCCAAGACTTAATATCAATAGTTCTCAGTCAAAAAGATGTTTTAACATGCAATAAAAAATTGGCAGAATGCATTCTTCCTTCCGTTTCCATCTGAAAAACATATAGGTTTGCTCCCTGCTCCCAAACCCTATAAAAAGCATCTCAAAAATAATGTAAAAATTTGTACTTAAGCAACAATGAAGGAAAGAAGTGAGGTGCACATTCTCTATTTATATGATACAGTTCAATACACTTACACAAAAGGAAAAGATTTTGCTGAAGTCCTGAACAAACAACACTTCTAGAAAAACATGTAGAGAAACCCAAGTATTTACCATCTGAAAGCATATCCAATTGTTCTTACTCTGTCACCTATCTACTACAGAAAAGGTGAAAAGTTGCCCATCTCTAAGTGTCACAAACAGCTAGACCAAAGACCAAACTAAAAAACCAGCCACTGCTGCAAGTGCTTCTGTCTTAGCAAAGACATTAAAATCAGCATATTCCAGTTACTTTTGAAAACTGCATTGATGGGTGGCTTTTCCTGAAGATCTTTTCTCAGTCCAACCACTGAAAAATAATGTGATAAGCATGAAATTCACAATTCCAAATGATCCCATTTAATCTTGTCAATTCAGCAGCAGTTCATTCCAAATCCAGCAGTATACAGCTTGAACACAGAAAACAGCAATGATTCCACAAACCTACAAGGAGCAGTTGGCAATTAGCTGCTCTATATTCCAAGCCCCCCAAAATACCATGCTGCCCCTACAATTTCTAATAAATTGTTATTTTAGTATGAAAATTCTCAATTTACTTTTAACTTGGTTAAGAGATTCCCTAGAGAACTCAACTAAACATATGTGCAGGGTTCAGAACTCCCCAGGATTCAGAAGTTTAGACATGTTTTACTTTTATTTAAAACTTGTTTCAGCAATTCCTAAGATACTCCTACCCATGATAGTATGGAAGCCTTGTAACATTTCAGAAGTGAAATTCGTGTTTTAGGGGAAAAAAAATCCCAACCCTCCTCTAAAACAAATTCATAGAAAACAATCCCCTCCCCAAACAAAAGAACCACAAATAAAAAAAGAACCACAACCAACCCAAAATAGTCAAAATCCATAATCAAATTCACCTAAAGACAAACATATGAAAATATGCTACAGCTTCATTACAGTTAGTCTTGGGATTCTCCTGCATTCAAAAAGGAATTCTTCTACTAGAATCCCAGAATCCCTGTGGCTGGAAAAGCCCTCCCAGTCCATGGAGTCCCAGCTGTGCCCATGCCCACCCTGTCCCCAGCCCAGAGCCCTGAGTGCCACCCCCAGAATTCCTGGGACACCTCCAGGGTTGGGCACTGCAAACCTCCCGGGGCAGTTCCAGTGCCTGAGCCCCCTTTCCATGGGGAAATTCCTGCTGTGCCCACCCTGAGCTGCCCCGGGCCAGCCTGAGGCCGCTCCCTCTGCTCCTGTCCCTGTTCCCTGGGAGCAGAGCCCGACCCCCCCAGCTGTGCCCTCCTGGCAGGAGCTGTGCAGAGCCACAAGGGCCCCCCTGAGCCTCCTTTGCTCCAGGCTGAGCCCCTTCCCAGCTCCCTCAGGAATTCTCCAGGGCCGTTCCCTTCCCTGGACACACTCCAGCCCCTCAATGTCTTTCTTATATTGAGGCACCCAAAACTGCCCCCAGAGCTGGAGATGTCTCAGCAGTGCCAGCACAGGGGAGGGCGCTGTCCTAGTCCTGATGACCACACAAGTTTTGACAAGGGCCAGGTGCCTTGGGCTTTCTTGCCCACCTGGGCTCATATTCACTTTAGAACAGATCTTGAGCTTAGTCAGAAAAGCACAAAACTATAGTGATCTAAATTTCTTCACAGGTTACACCTCTTCTGCTTGTGCTATTTTATAACACTATGAGTGAATGGAAATGTTCCTTTCCTAAAACACGACCAAGGGAGATGGACCCAGCTGTCTGACACCTGACTCAACCAGAGACTGATCAGAATTTAGACTACACACTCCAGTTTGGTAAAATAGTTGCTTCAAACTGATTTGAGGTCCAAGGAAAAGGAAACAAATGGAAACTAATGGGAACTTTATTTAGAAATAGCTTGTAGGGTTCAAAGCCTAATTAGTGCAACTTTTTATATAATCATAACTATCATCTCATGGCTATGGCAGAAAGCTTGAAGTAATTGAATATATTTATTTATCTTAGAACTACTGTAGTAATTTTAAAAGCTTTTATTAAGTTAAAATCTTGCCCTATTTGACAAGTAATAATAAAGGCTTTTCTTGATTGTGTTTCCACTGCAGTGTTTCTGAAGTACTCGGGTCAGGGTGTGGCAGCTCTATTTTACAAACACTGACCTGCTGCACCGCGCAGCAATTCCTGTACCAAAGGAAACAGCAAACAGTGTAGCAGTTTCTGTTCAAGCTTAATAAAGTGAAGAACTTCACTGGAAAATATTCTGTTCTGGGCTTTCTGCCACACAGGAAGGGTGTTGAACATGTCAGTGTCCTTAATTATTATCAACAGTAAAAATACCAGAAAACAGCAGCTCAGCTCTTACTTCTTTCATATTATCACTTCCAAGAACTGAAGGACAATTTACATCTTCCTCTCCTCACACTCATTTTATTTGTCTGTACATTTCACAGTAAGGCTCCAATTCTGAAGTTTGTGCAACACTGATGATAAATTACTATTTAATTTTTTTAGCTTTCATCAGAATTTAGTTATGTAATAGCAACATCTTTAATACTCCTTTTTTAAATTGAAAGAGGAAGAGGTTTTAACCTCCTTTTCAAAAGAAATAAATATTCCATTATAATTTTTTTCTCAAGGACTAATAAAAAGATACAGACATTGCTTGGGCAGGCAAAGGAACACTAACAAAAGCCTTTAGTGCACGCTCATGTCTGGAGCTGTTCCCAACAGCACTGCCCTGCTCATTTGGTGGGATCCAGCACAGCTGGAGCACAGAGCTGTCCTGAACACAGGATCCCTGCCTGCAGAGCCCAGCTCTGCCACTGCTGCTCCTGGGTACAGCATCCCTGCCTGCAGAGCCCAGCTCTGACACCGCCACTGCAGCTCCTGGGGAGCCCAGCTCTGACACACCATGAGCACACTCCTCGTGTGCTGCAGCATAAAATGCACTGACTGAAAGCCACCACCAATGTACTTCAGGCAAATGAGTCCTAACGGCCATTTGTGACAGGCTAAGATGGCACAAGGCAAACTGTTTGGAGAGAGGGGACTGAAGGTATCTGTAACTCTTGGCTGACTTCTCACACTGCAACCGCCTCTGGCGGTGATATCCTGCACGCTGCAAATGTGAATATTAATTTTAACACTGCTAAGAAATTTTTAGGGTTGCTATTGTCACCTTAAATTACTTTTGAAACTATTAATTTAGGCACAAAAATTAACATTCAAATTTCATCATCCTGCGGAAAATTTTTGTTTAACAATAAAGTATTATGGGTGTGAAAATTTTTGATATCAAGAAGATATAATCTAATTCTCACCTTTTAAAAAAATATTAATATGGAACAACGTAAGAACTATTAAATCATTTGCATTCAGAGCTACCATCTTGAATCAAGTTGTGATTCATCTTCAAGGAAGTTCCAAAACAGAGACAGCAAAGCAGATTTATTCTGAGGTTCAGATGTTACAGTTTGTGTATAAAGGCAACAAAGATGATCATTATTTCTCAGTATGATACAATGAAAGCCAAAGTATCCCTTCTCCCTTTGTGTTCCTTAAATTTAAAAAAGAAAAAAAACAACAAAAACTTTAACTGGAGTGTTTCCTTGTAGAACAGCTATTTTTCCACTTGAATGATTTTTACAAATTAAGGCTGAATTTGAATGCAAATGCAATTTTATTTTTCCTGAAGAAATTATCACTTTAGACGCATAAATGTTCTTCAGATTTAAAATGTATTAGTACCTTGGTGTTGATAATTGAAAACAAACTCAGAGTTTAAAGACCATTTTTTAATAAAGTACAATTAACCATACCCAATCTGTATGTGCAGGACTTTGCAGCACTGAACACTTGGCTTTGCAGGACTTACAAGGGCTGATTTTAATGTTGCGTCAATTCTACACCAGCTTTTCTCTTTCTTTGCACTAAACCTGCATTTCCAGTCTGACTTATAACAGCAGCGCAGACCTTCCAAGGGATACAGAATAGCAGAATGATGCTTCTGTCTAATGCAGGTAACTGAACCCCTTAATTCAGATTCTGAAACCGATACACGGAATAGACTGTGGTGGCCCTGGTCACACGCTACAGACACAAACAGCCATGGTTGTGGCAGCACTGCAGCAAGAGACAGCGGTTAACGCCACACACACTCTGAACTGATGAGCTGCTGAAAACGAGGCAGGTACCTGTTCCTTTACAGAAGCTAAAATGGTCGTGGCAGTAGTCTCTGGTTCCATGCCCGGGCCTGTGGAAGTCTCCTGTGCTGTCTGTGGCAGCCCCTCCTCCACCATTGGGCTCTGCTCAGGGGCTGGCATCTTGCCTGCAAAAACAAGATTTTAATATAGTTTACATTTTCAGCCAGTGATGTTTAAAACCCAAGTTTTTAGGATTATGAATTATATTCATTTTTTTCTAGAAGCTTTCCAAACTTAACTAAACTAGCAGAGAACTTTGCATGACTCAATCTATGTTGTGTGACTGTGTTTCACCTTCACGAATGGAGACCAGAATCACCAACACAACTCAAGAGTTGGGCAGGATCAAGTAGGCTGCATGATGCTTCAAGATTATTTTTAAAAATACTATTTTGTGGTGGTCAATAAAACTAGCACAATTAAAGATGCATGAAAAATATTAGTGTTAACTATTAAGCACACTCAGGATCAGTTCAAGTTTACCACATGCAGTGTTCGGCACAGAAGAATGACACATAACAGCAGAATGCTCTGCTGTCAAGAACAAACTATGGAAGAGACTAATTATGGTAATAAAAGCTTAATGGGAGCCATGCTTCTAATGCTCTTTTAGCAAAAGAGGAAATTAAAATGCTAAAGTTGAAGCAATTGCCCTGGGCTATGGATAGTGTGGAAAGGACTGACAGGATTAGCGTCCAATAATCCCAAGCTGTGTTACTGCAGAGGCAGCACACTAACCACTCCAATCCATGGAAAAGAGCAATTAATTTGTTCAATTATCAAAGTCACTATTAACCAATATTACAGAGATAGTTACAAAGTGTGTTTAACGTTTTGAAAACAGCAAGTAAGTGGCATTCACAAAGCTTCTACACAGATACCACGCTTTAATTTCCTTCAGAAAATAAAGCTTGGGAGGTCTAATGTTAGAAGTAACCCATATTTCATTTTAGATTTTCAGAACAAGCTCACCCAATATTCCTAGGGCAGACAACCAGGAACAGATTCCTTTCCCATTCCATTCATTACTCAAAGGGTGAGAAGATGCTTAGGCTGCAAATGGGCTCCAAGGCCAGGAAGGGACCCATGAGACCCCTCAGTGTGGAGCTGTATCAGCCACGAGCACCTGAATGAGCACAGGGCAATGCACAGGATCAGTGCACACCTGTGCTGCAGAGTTGCATGTTTCTGACAGGGTTGAAAGGGGACTTGAGTTGACCCTGGAGGGATCTCTCCTGGGATTGCTGGCCTCTTGCGAGGTTTCTCCCTCACCCTGTATGCAGAGCCCAGGCAAAGGCAAAGCCCTGTGCTGTCAGAGGAGCCCTGTGCTGCTAATGGAGAGGTGAGGTGCTGGTGTAAGAACAAATGCTTTCGTTCTGTTCTGTGTGCAGCAACATATGGGCTGCGAGAGGAATGGCTCCTCTTCAGGCCCACGAGCTCTTCTGGCACTTGCACAGGGTCTTTATTAACCACTCTGTTCCAGTCTGCTCAAAGAGCTCGAGACACGGTTCATGTGCAGTTTCACATCAGCCACTGAGGGAATCAAAGAGGTTTTGGTGAAACTCAGGTGAGACGAGCGATGAGAGGCAGTGGAGCAGTCATGGGGGCAACCTGTGGTGCAGAAGCCTGGTCACCCACCAACTTCCACCACTGCAAAGGGGGAAAGAAAAGCTGCTTCCCAAACACATCACAGAAGGAGCCCGAGTCAGCATGGCAGGACTTTTCCCCTCAGCACCTCGCAGGTGAAGCACAGGGAGGCTGCCTGTACATACCCTGAAATGAGCCTGTATGAACAGCCCATTCTTACCATACATCTACACCACAGTTTTCTCCTGGAACAAGGGAAAAGAAACTGCACAAAGGTTTCTGCTGTCAGGACTGCGCAAGGACTCCTGACATGCTAGCCCAGGCACACCAAGAGCCACTCTACTTCCTTCTCCCCACAGACGCGGGTCTCCCCTCACCTCCTCTCCCCACAGACGCGGGTCTCCCCTCACCTTCCCTCCCCACAGACACGGGTCTCCCCTCACCTTCCCTCCCCACAGACTCGGGTCTCCCCTCGCCTCCTCTCCCCACAGACTCGGGTCTCCCCTCGCCTTCTCTCCCCACAGCCATGGTGCTCCCCTCACCTTCCCTCCCCACAGACTCGGGTCTCCCCTCGCCTTCTCTCCCCACAGACTCGGGTCTCCCCTCGCCTTCTCTCCCCACAGCCATGGTGCTCCCCTCACCTTCTCTCCCCACAGACGCGGGTCTCCCCTCACCTTCCCTCCCCACAGACATGGTGCTCCCCTCGCCTCCTCTCCCCACAGACTCGGTTCTCCCCTCGCCTCCTCTCCCCACAGACTCGGTTCTCCCCTCACCTCCTCTCCCCACAGACGCGGGTCTCCCCTCACACGGTCATGGCTCTGTGAGGACCACGCCATGCTGTCCTCCTCGTGGCCAAGCCCGCAGCGCACGGTGAGCATTCCCTGCTGCCCCAGCACAGTCGGGGCACCCCGGGCAGGCACGGCCCTGTGCTCTCACCCACCACCCATGGCAGCTCCCGCTGGGATTCCTCGTGCTCAGCCGAGATCCAGGTCTGCAGGGACCTCCGTCACCTGCAACTGGAACAGAACTCACTCTCGACAAATCAAGCAGCATTAAATGCTACTTGACTCCCAAGGTGCCACAAATGAATGACCAGACATATCTGGCTGTTTTTGAAACACTATTTCTATTGGTTTCAGCTTGCAGATACAAAGGCTGCCACACTGAGCTTATCACAACCTGGATGTCAGGTGGGCACACAACTAAAGCTTCAAGGACCCTTTCTACAGAACTCATTAAACAGCAATTAAGCAAGCAGAATAAAAACCGACCTCTAATAGGATTTTGAAAAGTCAAATGCACAACTTACAGTTTTAGAAAATAGAAATGGGTTTTTTTAAGTTTTACTTCTGAAAACCACTTCTTTAATCAAGCAGTAAGAACCCAAAGCACAGAATACATGCCACAATTCCATGTGTCACATCTCATTTTTTGTATCGCTTACCATAGCTCTTTTATGACTACAACTCAGTGTTTCAGGTTTCTAAATGACCTGATAAATTTGCAAGCATATCAAGTAATAAAGCTACCCAATCAAGCCTTTCCTTTATTTAGAAACATCTGCTAAGCAATCTAAAGGACAAGTCTCAAAAACTCACAGTTACAAACGTGCTTCTCTCAGAAGGGGGCTGTTTGTTAGTCCATGTATCCCACTGTGTCTCCACCTGCATGTAACAGGGCAGCGCCTGCTTGGGCAGGGATTCTGTTTGGGATTTCCAGGGGAGAAGTACAAAATACAGCAGCGAAACAATCTCAATTTGGCTTTTCCATAGTTTTCTCTCTCTTCTCACTCCAACACTGTGAATAACTTCTCAACCCACCTGTAGCAGATTTCTGTAACAAACCAGTCCAGAAAACATCCTTCTGAGCTGGCTGGAAGGTGTGCTAATTCATTGGAACAGAAAATATACCCATTATTGAGTATACAATAAAAACATCCAGATAAAAACCAATCAAATTAATTATTAGTGAAGGTGTCAGTGTTAAATGTACATCTATCTCAGTGCTAAGAGATGTAATCACAGACCTACACCCTTTAGCATAGGCAGTTGTTTCAACTGATGTTCCTTCAATTAACACATTTCTTGGCAAAGTTACTGATTTTCTAACCTTGATTCCAACATTAGACAACTGTTGGCTCTGATCCTACAAACACTTAGGTACACGCTTGAGCTAATAAACACGTCTGCTCATCCCCTACCCCCCTCCTGCCAGGCCCGTGGGCTCGGGTGGCAGCACAGGAGAGTAAGGGAGCAGGAGAAGCTCTCCAGGGCCCAGTCCCCACCCTCACAGCTCTGTCTAGGGATGCTGCTTAAGGACAGGAACTCACAAAGTCAAGGCAGGTTCTCATCTTCACCTTACAGGAACAGGAAATAGCAAGAGTTGGTTTTGTGAGAGCCTTGAAATCTGGTGTGAGTAAGAAGTTGAGAGGAGTTAATACAAAACCCTCTTTCTTCCCTATACAAGACTGGGATTTAACCACTCAAAACACTCCTTGGACTTGTGCTACTACTCCTCTGGGGATAGATAACTGATTCATTATTGGAAAACTAGCAGCCAGATCTCATACCTCAAAAAAATTAGGTTCACAGTTACTTTGCCTGTCATGGTTGAGCAGTCAGACATCACCCAGAACAGGAGACTGCTCCCACATTTTCCCCAGGCTGTCCAAACCCCCATTCCCCTCAGCCCCATGCTGTAGCTTCCTAGGTCCTGCCCCGGGCTGCTCTCTGCAAGCCCTGGGCACTGACAGATCAGGCAGAACACACAGGTACCATCAGAAACGCACCTTAACGATTCTGTGCATTCCAGTTCTTTTAATTCTCAAACTGCTCCTGCACACTGAAAATCTAGGATCTCTGTAGCCACAACTCAGAAAATGTATTTTGCTGTTTATAGCTCTGTTCAGTGCATTTCAGCACACCTGACTACATCTTAACACCACTGAACATCAAAGTTTACACACTAAATTCTCTGCTATTGCAAAGAATACACAAGAACTGGAAGCCTTAAATGTTCTGGAATGGTCTTTTGGTGGATGTTGCAGAACTAAGACTTGTGCATGGTATAAATGTCTCTAATGAGGCTCAAGAGTATAATGTGAGAAGCTTGGAAACATGGAGCACAGGGAGAATTTGTTGTGCATTTCAGTCTCTGGTAAAAAATAATGTCTTTCAATCACTTAGATAATTTTTCAGGAAAATACTTAAATAGTTCATCTTGCAGCATAAATCCAAGAAAATTCTTAACACCTATTCTGAATTTTCAAATTCTCTATTTAGAAGTAAAGATGACAACCTTGCTCCAGGCTGGCATGTCCAGATCAAGTGTACAAGAAAGACAAAGCTGTCCAATTTGAAGCCTCCAGTTTGAAATACCCTAAAATAATTTTGAGAACAGTGGTTTTCCCAGCCTCTCTGCTGCAGAGACTCACTCAAATAGCTTTATGGAACCACACAGTAAATCAAAGCAGAGCAAACCAAGCCACCAAAAAGACTCAGCTTTCCATCCAGGGAGGGTTTGGCAGGGAGCACCACACTGGGCAGTTGTGGGATTTACGCAAATCCCACCTAAACAGCCCCATAACTGCCCCTTCAGAGGACAGTGCTGCCTGCTGTGCGCTCCCTGCTCTGCTCATGTGGCTCACGCAAGCACCAGCTCCTAAAGCCTCCGAGCCCTTCTCCTTCCACTGACCCCTGCCCTGGGCTGGGCAGTCAGCCGGTGGCTCCAGCAGCAGGCCAGTCTGGGCTCTCACACTGCTCCCAGCACACAGGGAAGGAACCTGGGAAACACCTTCTTTTGTGTCTGCTCAAACACTGCAAAGCCAGCAGTTCAGGGAGTTCATCTGACACAGCCATGCTTTCGGGGACCAGATGGGGGTGTGTCTTCCTGAGCCAGCTGATCTTGCAGCCAAGTAATCACTGACACAAGGAAGCAAGAACACACTACTGAGAAACAGAGAAGAAATGTGAGAAATCACTAAACCAAGGGTAGTAAACCATACTTTAAGTTCTCATTGTCATTAGTCTCTACTCCCCACTCTTCAGTGGTCCTCCTGCTATTTTCTTACAGCTTTGCCAGTACTGAACAATCCCACTTCTTTTAGTGCAGGCCCAAGAAAAAGCCAGACCTTTTGAGGATTGATGCCAGACAGGAGTGGTGCTTTTCCACAACCTCCTAATTCCTTCCCTTCATATTCCTCCTGCCTTCCTTACATTGGTTATTCTTCCAAATTTTTTTCTTACCTATGTTCCCTGCTTCTGAGCCTCCCGCTGCTGACCTGCAGCCAGTTAGAACAGTCACCAGCACAACTCACGCTGAAGAGGTAATACAATTCTTACCAACTCTGAGAGCTAGGACATGGTAATAATAAGAAGAATAATTCAATAATAATAATAATGTATTTATTTCATGAGGGCAACATGAGAAAAACAATGGGTACCCTCACTGAAAATCCTCATATTTACCTAGCTACAAGGGTAATTCAAGCAACAATAGTAAATTACCAATGATATTAGACAAATACTCATTAGTACAGAGGGGAAAAGCTCCTATAAGCTAAAATCATCTTGCTGGGACACTAACATTATTTACTACAAAGTCAAAACCTGAACAAGACATTTCTAGTTTTTACAGGAAGATATGATTAAAATTTATCTGATTTCAGGTTCCTCCACAGAGCTGTCAGAACACTTCCAGGTAGGAGCACTACCTGCTGCAAGGCCAGAGTGCTGCTCAGCTAAGAACCAGGCAGGGATTCACGTGCTCGAGCTCCCTGAGACTGAACCACGCTCTGCGTTCTGTCTGCCAGCCTGCAGAATGTCTTTGGGTGGAGAGGCAGCAGATGAAACTTACCCACTTGCAAAGATGATGCAAGCAACTAAAAATGGGTTCTGCGAAAGACGGCTCCAGTGTTTACACAAAAGACAAGGTCTGAAATTTCCAGATGCACCAGGGGAAGATACTCCAAACATCAACTGCAGGCTAGCCACTGTGTTCAGAGACTCGTTTTCTTTATGGACTTCAGTAGTGCACAAGTTCATGGGGACTTAAGGATGAAACCAAGAAAATGAACACTTTATCTGATGAAAACACAGAAGAAAACAACTTCAGTAATGGCAGGATAAAAACCACCTGCACAGTTGTGCAGACTGAGTCCCACAGTCAAAAAGGAAATCTACACACACCTGACCCATTGCCTGAGAAATGTGGGAGATGTGTTTCACTGATTTACTACAAATTTAGCCTCTTCCTAATCCCTTTTTCTTTACAAGACATATTTTTCCTCTTTTTTATTTTTTGTTTTTTACTTAAATATATGCAGGTTCAAAAACCATTTGGTACTATGCCCTGATCAAAATCTTAAAATTTACATTATCCTAGCTTTTTGATAAGCATATTTTTGTTACAGTTCCTAGGAAAAGACAGTTTTTTGTTTTTTTCTGGCTGATGGCTACATACTTTAACTCCACTCCAGTGAGCAGGCAAGATTCTACATCCACAAATATCTAGTTGTAACATGCTCACGAGACTAATATCTTTTATAGCTTTCAAGCTAACCATTCAGCAGAAGGTATCAGACATATACAGCAAGACAACCATTTTGAATAAAGACATATTTATAACCATGTCCTTCAAGGCCCGAGGCACTGTCTGTAGCTCACCTGAAAAGAAGCCTCTTTGTCATCTGAAGGATGTCTGGAGAGCATTTACACTTGGCAAATGTATGAAGTACGAGAAGCTAAATGGCAATAAATAGAGTTTTCAGTAGTTTAAGTCAACGAGGCTCCACGACTTATAAGAAAAAAGAGACCCCAAATCTGAACATTCCCTTCAGGCCATTTCACGTCTGTGTTGCTCTTTTCTGCTGAAGTATCCAAATCCACTGCTATTGAACACAGCCTCATCGGAGCACAGTGCTCAAAGCCAGCTCTGCAGAACAGCAAACAGACAGCAGATTGATCTCGAGGGATGAAGTTCAGTCTCTCTTCTATCACAGACTGAGGGGGAGGAGGGACACGCAGCATCACAGAAGGATTTTAGGTTTTCCACACAGACAGTCAGGTGGCTAGGGCAGTCATCAATTACTCATTCAACCATGTACAGAAGGATAAATTCTCCATTTGGTGTTGGAATAGACACTATTAATGTAGGTAGGAAGTTCCCCAGAATGAATTTCACAGAACAACATGACTTGCAGACTGACAGCTGAGAACCTGCAGCACAGGCATGCTGTGCTGACAGCACTGCTGCCCTGTGCCCCAGCTCCAAACCCGTACCCGCTCCATCTCCCACCTGAAAACTACAAACAAGCAAATGGCAATTAAAATGACAATGGCTGTAAGTATGGAAATGGCCACTGCACAACAATGGCAGCAGCTGCTGTTCAATTTCTACTTGTATTTTCTCCTAGCAAAATTATTACTGAAGTGTGACTATGTTATTGCTAGAGAGAATGCTCACTACCTGCAGGGAGACATGCCTCAGCTGGAACTATTAGCAACCCAAATATATGTTATATGCCTTTATATGCATCTCAATTTGTCATATAGCATATCTGAAAAGAAAAATATACAAAAACATTTCTCAATGATAACAATTATCAGTTACAATCCCCACTACAAAAGACAGCTGGAGAGTTACAGACTTCCACAGCTCCCTGCTTGGACAATGGCAGCTCTTGAGCAACGTGGTGTCACATGTACCCCTGGCACGGTCTGGAGCTGGACACTACCAACGCCATATCCTGCCTTTAGAAAGCAAGCAGCTGCGAGCAGCGCTTCCCCTCGCGCAGCTGTGTGCTCCCTGGCACCACAGCCTCCACATCTGCAGGGACAGCCATGCCTCAGGAACGAGCCGGGGACCGGCAGCGGCTCAGCCGCGCTCCGCAGGGACAGCAACCCGACCGTGCCCCTGAAAACTGAAAATCTGACGATGCTGAAAGCCTGCTTTCACTCAGGATACACTTCCGAGTTCTTCAGTGCTATCTGTGGATGTTCCTGCCCAAATGACTACTACGGAAATGTCAAATTCTTGCATACCATATACATAAATTCAGGAATACCACTGTTTTCCAATAAACATGGCTTCCGCTTAGCAAAAGATTTTACTAAAATGAAGTTTCATCAATACTAAACTGCAGATTACTCTTCCTTTTGCCCTGAAATAGGACAGCACAGCAAAACTCTGTTTGCTGCCAAGAACAGTCTACCTGCAAACTATTACCTTTAAGCAAATGAAGCTCTTGCCTCTTCCGTTCTCCAAGCTAGAAGCTAAAAAAAACCCTTGAATGCAGAAGCAAAATATAAGAATTAGACAACAAGCATCTGGGTTTTCAGGCCACAGTTACCAATAGTTCCATCAGTTCTCCAATATCCCAAAGGTGATATTTTCCGAGGTGTATTTGATTTTGTTCACCCCTCAAAATTGAAGGTACTGTAGTAGGATTACACAGAACTCCATAGATAATGTATTTCTACTAATAATTTATGAAGAGATGAAGAGTTGTAAACACCAAAATTTACAAATGGTATCACAATTAGAGGAGATCAAGGACAACTGACTAATTTGAGGAAAACCACAAGGAAAGATGAATGAGCCAATGTTGATAAACACAAAATCACACAAACTGTTCCCATCCAAGTGACCCATATGCCTTCCTGTAGCAGGGGTAGGTGACAGAAACACAGCTGCAAAATTAGGCAGGCTCAGGTTAAAGTGCCTGGCTAGGCAGGGAAACCTTTTGCAGAAGTGCCAGAGGGGGGAAAAGCCAGGTCAATGGTACATTAAATAATGTCAATAATTGTAACCACACTCCAAAACAGACATCCACAGTGCAAAAGGTAGGCAATCCAGCATTCAGCAACAAAAAAATACAGAGAGACGGAAAACTATATATTGAAGGAATGAAGATTAAGTGTGGAAATGGTCAAGAAGCAAAACAAATACTGAAGGAAGGCATATGGCTCTTTGCTGATGCTCAGTTAAAAGAAGGAGAAACTTTAAGAACAGCATTCACAGGCTTCCTGCTGTGTGGCAGAACTGCATCTTTATGCAGCACTACAAGATCCTAAGATGCGATTTTCTTCTCACAGTGAAAAAGATTTCTTCCTGTAAAATCTGCTAAAGGCATGCAATTTTGTCATGAGATGGCAACATTTTGCATCAAAGTTTACCAGTTGGAGATGCAATTTAGATAGCTTTCCTGCCTCAGTTCCTGAAAGACTGAAAGTATGACTCAAACGTATTTTAAATGCTAACATCAAAGGAATCTCAAATAGTCATCACAACAACACCAATCTTACTTCTACCTTTTAATTCCCTGCCCTGTATTCTAGTCACATGCTAATTCCTGAGCAGGGCAATTAAGCACACCAAAACCAGTAACAGGCACTGGAATTTCAAGTGTTAGGAAAGAGCGTGGGCTTGTTTTATCAAATCTACCCAATTTTGTTCAATGACAAGAGCACTAGAGAAACACATTTGGTGTAAAGTCTTGACACTGCCATGAGGCTTTGTAAGACCCAACCAAGAAAGCCCGGGTGAGAGCCCTGGGGAAAAGAGAGGCGAGCCTGCTTAGGAAGCTGAAAGCAAAGCAGCAGTTGACTTGCATGGAAAGGCAGCTTGGGAGCGGGCTCCGTCACAGCTGTGCCCGGGCTCCCGGGGACAGCAGCAGAAGCTGGCACTCGTAGGCATTCCCTAGGGCATGGCTGGGGCAGGGGACACACAAAGCAGGGAGTGGTGGGCCAGCACACAGAGGTCAGGAACCACAGTCCAGCTGAAAACAAACAGCAAGCTCAAAACCAACCGACCCCAACACACAAACGCTGAAGTCTGCTCACTGACCCCAGCAATACCCAATTTCCTATCACCTCCCATACACAGCCCTCCCTCACCCACACTCCAGGTGATGCAGGGGACACAGAGAACCAGCAAAACAACAGCTCTGAGGGAAACACAAAGCTGGGATGCCTGTAATCAAAGTACCTTCCCCTGGCAAAGAAAAGAGAGGGAAAAGACAAGAAAGGTACCTCACTGATCCCTCCTGCTTCTTTTCCATTTTGCACTGCATTGAAAATGCACAATCTTCCCAGAGTGCTCTACTGAAGTTTTGTGCACCCAATTTTAAGCTGGATCAATTGAAAAGTCAGAAGAAAGCAAGCAAAGCAAAGCCAATTTTATGCAGAAGTTGCCTGTGTTTGGATATAAGGCAGAGACTTTTGGGAAAAGCAGTAACAGCCAAAATACTGAAGTCACTGCAGGAAAGACAAAACAATAATCAAGGATAATATTTAAAAGAGCTACAGCTACCTTCTTGCCAGTATCAGACAATATAAATGGCATTAATTATTTAAATGTGGCCGTCTTCTCTAAATGGAGTACAGGGGTTCCTTTTTGCCCTTCCAAATTCAAACAAACATGATTTTTTAGATCATTTCACATCCACACATAACAGAAAAAATTAAATGTTCTCACTTAGGATTTAGATATGCCTGACAATTAATACTGATATATTTAAATAAGCAAATCTACCAACAATGAAGATACAAACTCAACCAGCTATTTTCACTGTGCTGTAACACAAATCTCAGAATGAAGGGTTTAAAAGCTTTGCTAAAAAGCAAAGCCTCTCAGTAACAAGGAGGGAGTTGGAAAATTGCGCAATTTTAAGTCTTAAGAAAATACAACAATTAATTAGTGTTTTAGGGGATTTCCACTTTCAAACCTGAGAAAGCCTGCTCCTGCTTGCTCTCTGCAAGTCCAGGAGAATGTCAATACAACAACTCAGGAAATACACTCCTGGATGACACCAGCAGAAAAGAATGCACTTCCACCACTTGCGAGATTGCTCTTTATTGCTCTTTTATGTAACGCTTACGGGGTAATTGTAGTTAGAGGCACATCTTTCCATTTTTAGAATGCCTTACTTCAGCTCCATAGGAATATCTGCATTTCAGATGGCTGCTATTGAAGCGTCCTTTCCGGGCCTGTGGAGCGGGCAGGGGCAGCGGGGCAGGGATCCCTTGGGCAGGATGCACAGCGAACCCCGGCCGGGCGGAAGGGAGGCATCCACCAACACCCCATTACTGCCCGGCAGAAGCTGAGAACACTTGGCACACTAACCATTTATGCCACCTAAAATGAACCATTTCAGTAAGGTGCTCCAATTACAGATAGTAACAGAATGCATATCCACCCAACAGAATTTTCTTGCCTGTTTGTGAGAGACCACTTCAAACCCAAAACATTTAAAACTGAGCTTTTCAGCAATAGCACAGGAATTCTACAGAGGTTCACACCATTGGTTTTTATTCTTTAACTTAATATAATATAGGACATTCTCTATTGCTTCAGTCCTCATACGACCTAGAGGTAAAGCTGCAAATACCAGAGCAAATGTGAACATGCCCAGCAAGGAGGGGCAAAAGTAGGCTCAAAAATCTACCTTACACATACTGTGTTTAAAAGAAATGTGTAACACTGCACTTCTTTTGTCAAACTAAAGCCCAACAAAAACTTGATGAAAAATGTCATATATATATATATATATATATATAGTCTGCACATAATTATTACTTCAAATAAGGTTTTCAAAGAAGCTGCTTCTTTAAAATGGTAAATACATTTTGTAAGTTGTTTCTCTACAGTAATGCTGCTGGCTAATTCCAAACAACACTCAGCACACATCTTCTGATGAATACTGTCAAAATCTTTTTTATATGTTTTAAAAGTAGCCCTCAGCAAGGTTACTAACGCAGACTGCAGATCAGCACATTCCCATAGAGCAGGGTAAACATGCACACACATTACCTTGTCCCATTTTTATCTGTTCTTAATACTGATGCTGCTGCTGCCCGTCATCCTCTTGGTGAGCCACAGAAAGGAAATGCCCAGGAATAAGCAAGAAGTCCCTTGTCACTTATGGTCACCTTAAAAGACAGCATTTACTTAGAACTGAACTGACAGAGCACCCTGCCCGCGTGTCTTGGGGCGACATCCTGGAGAGCTGCCGTCCTTGGGCACTCGGGGACCCGAGCACGGCTCCCTTGAGGCAGGGCAGCCACCACCCACACACAGCACGAGGGCTGAGCAGAACCATGCCAGGTTGATAATCCAGCCCAGAACAACCCAGGCTTCCTCCCAGGAGTACTGTCCTGGCCACACACTGCTGCTGTGGCGCCAGGGACAGCGGGAGCACTGTGGCACTGCTGGCACACCCGTGCCTCTGGGGTCAGGCCTGCCTCTGAGGCCAGAAGCAGCGCCAGGGAGCCAGCCCTCATCTTGGTGAAGCCAGTCTGATACTCTTCCAAAGCCAAGATCACTACCATCACTACCCCTGTCCTGCACAGGAATGAGAAATGAAAGCATTTAAAGAAAGGAAAAGGTGGTAGAGCTGGCACAGGACAAAGCTCTGACACAAGGCTGGTTACTTGTTCCACATCTTACACCAACAAACACCATGCAGGGGTGGGACAAGTCTTTAGACTCCGTTATCCTTAAGTAAGTCTTCATGAAACTGTTTGCTGGAATGGCAATATGAACTGCAGGTTTCACACTGAATTCTAAAGAACTGATGACCCAGCCTCACTGACAACCTTTAGCAAAAGACTGAAAAACTTGCGCTGGTACAAAGTACAGCATGCTCAAAGCTACCAACTTTCAACAGGAAAAAAAGGCTTCCTTAGTAAGCTATCAATTCACTGTCTTCACAACAGACTTCTGTCATATTTGGAATTTATTAGTTAAAATCTTAATCTATCCAGTGAATTGTAAGACCCGCTGAACAAAGCAAAATTCAAAGGATAGGAACAGTCATGTCACCAGGAGTCATAGAAGGTAATTACCTCTCTGAAGGCTGTTCAGTTTTGTAACTGGAGTTCCTGCACATGACAAAGGATAGAGGTTACAGCATAGCCATTAAGTCTGTTCAGACAACCTCCAGAAGAGACAGCTGCTAGCAGTGGCCACTGACACTTTGGGTGTGAGCTCTACTAGAAAGAGACACCACCAGGATCTCGGTCCCGTGAGACCCAGCTGCTCAAGACATCAATGGAGGCACAAATAATCAGCACAGTGGTAGGGCACAGCTATTCATTTAATGGATATGGTGACAAAAAAATGCAGTTAAATAAAAAAGATTACTCAACAAACTCAAGTCTAAAAGACAGAACAGAAAAAAAAAACCAGTTGCCAAAATCGCTATGGAGCACATCATTATGGACTGATTCAATTTCTAAATGGAAAGATAATTCAAGTAGGCAGAACTGTAAGTTAGGTGGTGGATTTAAGAAGAACCAGTCTTATAAAATAGACACCAATGTGGTGATATGAACCAGCTGAACCCAGCAGAGCTGATCTCCTGCTCCCAAATAAATCCATAGCTATCCAAAGCAGTGGAAGGGATGACACACAGAGGCATGTAACTAAGCTAATAGAGGAATCCTTATCTGGGAAGCATACCTACTTTTAAAAAGAGATACAAATGCAAAAGAAGGTTGATGTTCCCTTCCTAGCCTAAGGGGAGAGGAGAAATCTACCTGCCTGCTGCTGTTTTCCAAGTCAAATAATGGAGTTATGAAAAAGCTGGAGACAAGCAAGCTAAAGCAGCACAGCAACTAAGAATGACAGAAACATCTGTCTGCAGAGAAAACACAGCCAGGTAACAGCCCGGCAGGTACCTCAGACTAAAGTAAACACAGTCTCTGTTGTCAAATGACCCTCATTATGTAAGCAGCCTGCTTGAGGGAAGGAAGACAAAGAGGCAGAATTAACTTCTCCATCCAGAGAGAGGTTTATCCACTAGGAATCTTCTTGTGATTGATCACACTTAACACTGGCAAAACAACGGGCCTTCATATCTTCCAAATTTGGGGAGGTTTTGGTAGGCAAGAAGAGCATGGGGCATTAATCTTGCCAATGCTCTTTACCCAAGTCACAGACAATGACCAAAGAAAGATTGTGTGACAGTCAGGAAGGTCATCCCCAAGAGGTAACTGGAGAGAAGATCATAGCTGCTCCTGCGAGATGGCCACAGTGACAGCACATGCTGTCGTTGAGGGCACCAAAAACACACTTCCAGCAGAGAATCTGAAGTGTTGCTCCACTTAGAACAAAATGGAAGTTAACTCAGCACCTGGCACAGGCCTTGATTCTCACATTTGCAGTTGGTTCTGCTGGTCTGCCTGAATTCAAAGTCTGTCATGATGATAAAGAAACCAAATCCTCCTTTTTCATCACCAGAAAGCTTTCAAAATAGAAACTGAGAAGATATTGTTTTCTGTGAATACTTGGTGTAAAAATACGGATAAGGAAACATTTGAGAGAAGACCAAACAGGTCTTAAATGACCATAAAGAAATTTATCACTGTAGCTACAAATTAGGAAATTTCCCAGTGGAATGAACATTTTGGAAAAGTAAAAAAGTACAGTGAATATACCATTTGAGAACAGAATTCCTGTTGGCTATGTTCTCCACTGTTGTAATTGCACAGTTAGGATCCATAGAGAGGACTCTATCATACCGGTACACCTGACTTATTTTTTCTTATTTGTACAAATAAAATCATATCTACCTTAAGAGGAGTCAAAGTCCTTCAATCAGAGTTAAACCAGCAGAAAGTAGCTGGCTCCTCTGGGATGTGTTTACAGGCAGTACTGTTTTGATTCACGTTCTGCTGGCATCTCTGCAGCTGGAAAATGTTAAGGTCAAACCAAGGGGATTTGCTTGCTTTCCTCCTGTGGCAGGGCCATTTCAGTTAGGACTCCAATAAAACACACACCTGTATCTTCATACAGTAGCTCAACTAACTAACAACCAAAGCTATTACTGCATCCAGCACCCACCCATAGCACTCCAGCAATGCCAGGAACATCTGCATACCCACAAAATCACACCTTCAAGTTCCACCTCATTTAAAGTACAAGCTGGCATGTGAAAACCATTAGTTCAAGTCACTTTGTCTCCCTCCTCTAGTACTGTGTCAAGACTTCACATCTTGGTTGAAGCTCACCTGGGATAAAGAGGGATCTGATCTTGTCAGTCCAGCAGGAGCAAGTCGAGGCCACAGCTGCTGTAACATACCCAAAGGAGTATCACAGCTGTAGCTGTGCCAAGATAAACAATAACGTGGGGGACACGCTGATTGTCCCCTACCCAAGTCACAGTTCTCTCTGAATCTGCTGTGTAAACCCACACAGACCCTACACTGCAGGAAGTTTGACAGACATGTTCTTTCATCTAGAAGAAGAAATTATCAATGTTGGCCAGGTGAGAAGCACAGTCACTGCATCTCCTAACACACACACTTCGAGACAAAAAAGGCAAAACAGAAATAAACCAGGGATTAGCACCACCTCAGTCAGTTTCACAGGCCCACTGCCAGTATCCTGGACAAAATTAATCATATCAAACACCAGCTTTTGTTTCAAGGGAAACTGAGTGAAAAACTGATGCACACCTAAAACTCAAAGTTTGACATTAATGTTCATAAATCTATGATGCTGTCTCACAAATTTAACACACCAAACTGATTCACATTCATATTGAAAAAGTACATTGGCAAGAAGTCTGAGCTTTGGAGCATGCCAGGCTGAACATCAGTATGGGCCTTTGAAAGGCAAAGTCCCCCACACTACAGAGCAGAGAGCTGCTCTCTCCATGCACTTTGTGAGAGAACAGCCAATGCATTAACAAGCACCCTATTCCAAAAAACAGCATATCCTCAGCGACAAGCATTGTATTCCCACTGAACTGTGCCATTGCAGAGACTGAAAAGGGCCCAACACCACGAGCACATGGCAAACCCAGCTATCCACAAGCCCTTCAGAACAGCTCCAGTGCAGCAGAGCAGAGATCCCTCTGGCTAATCCCGGCTGACAGGACCTGAGCAGTGGGTGTTCTGTACCCCGGGGCTCTCTCCCAGCCTGCACTAGGAAATGAGCTGGCTGCACAAACACTGCATCTTCCAGCCTAGAATCTCTACATTCAGCTAAATTATGGGGACGTAATTGTAAAGGAGATAAATTCCAACTTAAAATATATTTTTAAAAGTTGTGTAAATACTTTGAAAGAACACCAAGTATTAGCTGTTTCCCAGAAGTTTTTTTCCTATAGTCTGTAAGGAATCTTTTAAAAGCTCCAAGTACAAGTGATTCTTGCAACAAAAGAAATTGCAGAACAGTGGTTATTCATCTGTTGTCTAGAACCAACCAAAACTTGGTTCTGAAATACAGGTCAAGCAAGCTTTACAGTTTTGAATTTCAACAGACTAAACTCTTCTATAAGGATTTTCACCTCATACTTTGGTGTAAGAAATAATAAAATACATTGACAAGTATAAATCCAAAAGACAGCAATACAAAAGGAGGGTTGATAAAATAAATGATGTAAAAATTTACAACGTTAAGAAGCCTGTGTAGATGTCCCACGTACATCCCTGCTCTCCTCCTGCCCCAGGCTGTTATAAACTGCCAGAGCAGAGGCTCTGGGGCTGGTTGTTAATTAGTTCCTGGGCATTAGCAGCATGACACAGCAGAGCTTTCACATGTAGTATTTATGTTTGTACTAGGGAAAAGGACACACCACCCTTGAATTTCTGGATTTACAAGGCATTTTTGCTTCCAAGATAAAAATCCAAGATAAAAAAAACCCTCCAAGATAAACATCTCGATTCTGGCTATAATTCTGTGCAAGATGCAAACCATTTCAGTCAGCTAGAGGATGGTTCTAAGCCTGGAGATCCTGTGCAAGGAGGGAAACAGCCGAACGCAATCCATGCAGCAGCACAGCCTGTCTCCCCTTCCTCCAACATGTTTAAGTTTGCCCACTAAAGACTTGGAAGTGAGACAGACACGCCAAATATTTGGAAAGAAAACCCTCACAGGCAGGTGGCTGTTTGCCACGCAGACAACAGTAACAAGTTCTTCCAAAGGCCTGCCTGTGTCAGGGAACCTGGGGGAAGGAAGAACCAATTATCAGCTCCAAGAGAAGCAAGAGCAATCCCAGAAGTGATCTGCTCAGAGTCAGCAGTTCTGCATTTGGTGAGGACATCCCATACAAGCAGAAGGCAGCTGCTGGCCTGCGGAATGAGGCCTTCCTGAGTGCTGCACAGCTGAAGGAAAGGCTGCCTGAACTTTTCACACCAGGGCATTCTTCTAAAGCTTGATCCATCAGCTTCCATGCACAAGGAAAAAGGACACGTTTGTGCTTCCGAACACAGAAAGTGTCTGCGCAGCAGAGTCCTTTGTTTTCACCATGCTCAATCACAACACCAAGCTGGAGAACAATCAGTTTGGAAAGACAGGATTCAGTAAACTCTGGGAAAACAGTCCAACACTCAGTGAAGAGCTGAGGACTCCAGGTGCTCCTGCAGCAGCCCCAGCAGGCCAGCCTGGAGCAGGGCTTTGTTGTTTGGGTTGGAGCAGACTGGCTTTCATGCAGCCATCGGTGTTCCTGGCTGGAACTTCCACAGCTGCTCCACCTGTGAGAGGAGCACACAGGCCTGACCAACACACCCTTCACCGCATGGTCCCTTCCGAACTGGAACACCTGACCAGGTGGAAATACCATCCCACAGTGTGCACCGCTGCGCATAAAGCACATTCTTCAACTTTCTAAAACAAAAACCAACCAAAAATCCCTGGAATATTGCCATAGTAAACATAAATGCTCTGCTGTAATATGATTCCTGTGACATATTGAGATGCACAGAAAACAAAGGAAAAATCTGGAAAAATTGCATTAACTTGAATTATCTTTGCTATCTAAAAAAAGTAACTTCCTTTAGTATTTCAAATTTCAGTCTGAAATATACTAATATTTATATTATATGTTAAATCAATACACTAGTAATACAAAACAATTCAATATTACCACATTAACTAGTACAATGAACTGTATCACTAAAACAGCATTTGCTGTATTCTGACAAGGCAAGACTTCCTAAATGCAATGCACTTCACACCTCCTAAAAGCAGGAAGTTGTGATTCAGGATATCTTCTTTTGTATCTATATTTGCAACAGTAAATAAGATATCTAAAATCTACCCATTATGAACAGCAATAAATGCATAAAGTTTAACAAAAAATGTTATCCTCCTCCACTGTGTGACTACATTTCCAGACTGGATCAATGCAGCAGCAGCTCCCAATGGACAGTGGGTGGTTCCTTCCAGAGAACTCAAGTTAGCCAAAATAAAACTCAGCAGCTCATCAGACAAATCCAGTTCCTGGACTCAGTGTGCCTTGCTAATTCAACACTTTTTAGCTGCATATTGTCAGGACTTTTTTTTTTTTTGGGATTTGGATCTTTTGTTGTTGCAGTTTTTTGATTTTGTCTCAGTGTCAGTACATGACCTGATGAATTTTTTTCCTGCTTAAAAATAACCTGGGTTCCACAATTAAATTAAAAAACTCTGAGTGTTGAAAGACTGACTACGTCAGCCTGAACAAAAAGCATCCCACAACAGGCAGTGCTCTCTACCAGAACTTCAGAACTCCTTAACAAGTGTTAAGTTCTCAAACCACAGGAAGTTTTTTCTGCCAGTCTATCTATTCTGTGAAAAACACTAAACTAGGATTTTTTAAAAACTATCTTCTGGAAAATTTTGTATTTAATGACAGTGAATTTTCCCAAATCTCACTGTATGCTGTTGCTATGATTTATGCTAAGGAACAATAGCAAAACTAAGAAAACTCAGAATTTTCTTTCTTTATATGATAGTCCAAATAACAGAGCAAACAGGCACATCTCACAAGTCCACAACCAGTCTGAGATTTCTGGGTTCAATGTTTTTCCATCTCCCATCCAAAACATAAACATGTTCCCAGGAACAAGCGATGCGTTGTATCAGTCACCTCACTGCCAATATTTTAGATTTCAGCTGCAATATGGAGCTGGGTATTTTCATGACTAGTTATGAGGACACAGCTGGATATGAAGGCTATGGAGCAGCAACAGGAGGCAAGTTCTGTCAGCATATCTTTGATTAGGGCTGAATCAAACGACACAGCCCAGGTTTAGTACTGGCTCACAAGCACCCTGGATAAGGTGTGTGTTACAGAAAGGCATGTTCTTGCTATCTTCTCCAGCTGTTCCATAACTTTTGCCTTTCTGCCGGTAAGCTCTGTGGAGCACAGACTTCCCTCTACTTCACAGAGGGCCACGTCAATTTGGAGTTTAGGCACCAGTATGATACAAATTAAATCTCCTTTCACGATAGGCTATAATTTCAATACTGCTGTGTATTTCTCAATAATAATATAGGTAATTTTGTTTTTAAATAAAAACATTATGAAAATACTAAGTCTTTCTGAGAACTGTTTCCCTACATACCTTTAGATACCACACAAGACTTGAGCATGAATTAGCAGAAGACGATTGTTGAACACCATTACATAAACACACCTGTACACAGAATGTCTCCAGTTAACAGTCCAGTGCTCCACCTGTCCAGAAGCCACTGCGATCAGTTACATCACAAATACTACCTTGGGTTCATTTTGTGAAAGATACCAAATGCTTCAGCTTTAAGCCTGTCACATTGACATGGAAGTTAAAGAATTATCATTTGTCTGAAATCATTTCAGAGAGAGGTGAGTTTCTGTGGTTTTAGTTTTCACCAATCAGATTTACCTGCATGATAACAAATGTGCCAATACTTAATTCCCAGGTTACACAACTGAAGTTCTGCCAAGGCAAGACAGGAAGAACATGGGTTTGGAACTGAAAATGTTTCCTTTCAGAGCACCTAGGATGCATTGCCTGCTGCTGCCTTCCTGGGGAAGAGGATAGAAATCCACCACAAAATGGCAATCTCCCATTCACATCAGATTTCTAGCACAGATGGCATTAAGTAAGATCATATAGAGCAAACTAAGGGATAGATTAGGCGCTTTCTATTGGGACAAGTGGAATACAAATGTTTTTGAGTCCATTTATAAAAACCTGTCAACAGCATAGCCCAGATGACAGTCTTTGGCTTGCCACACCACAGACAGAAGATGAGGAGCTTTTGATAAAAAGATAAAGACAGGAAAGTTGTTGGCACCCACAAAAACAAACAGGAATCTAGACATTTTTTGATGCTTCTTCCTTGTTCCTTACAGCTGGACCTCAAAAGACAAACGGTGATATTTGGCAGCACACCACAGCTCCTTCTTTTCCTCACTTGCTCCCAGACCTGTGCTACTCCTTGCCCTACCTGCACTAGGAAAACTGTCCCTACCTTCAGCCCCTCCACCTCCTCCTGGGACGTTCTCCCTCTTGCTCCTGCTGCCTCTGGAGGTGGCCCCAGCCAGTCCAAGGGCATTTCTTGGACCGACCTGATGCAGAGCTACCCCTACTGCCAGCCAGCACAGGTGCCCCAAGACACGCAAACCCTTCAGGGCTCCCCCATGCAATGCTCTGAGATGCACCTCGCTCATCAGGGAACGGCGTGCCCTAAACCCCTCTGCACGAACTCAGCAAACCCCGAAGGCCAGTTCATTCCCCAGCCTGCACAGGGGCTGTGAACCACCTGCCTCACACATCCCAAAGATCCCACAGCCACCGGGGGATTTCATGCACTGCCCACAACCACCAACCCCTGCACAAACAGTAAATACATTAAAAATCCCCCACCGAGCTGTGATGCAGAATGCAGGTTTCAACTTGTGCACCTTCAAAGAATTCACTATAGATTCCTTTCTGCTCTTTAATAATGAGTTCATCACAACATCAATCAAAACATTAGATCAATTATAATGTTAATTGAAGGTTCACAAAAACACACTACATTTCAGTTAGAACACTACATGGGGGGGTAATTTTACTTATTTCTTGAATAATGGTTTAATCACCCTCAAATGAATAACAACTCCTGGTTTCATTTTCTCCACTAAAATAAAGACATATTTTAAATTATATTTAAAAGCAATTAAACAGGAAGTTGACTGGTCTTCAATTCCTAGTAAGGAAATTTCTTACCTAGCTAGGTAAAATCTCTAAAATGCTAGGCAAAGTTAAAAAATAAGGGGAGGACATCTGTAAGAGATGGTCATGGAGACATTTTGAAGAAAAATAGCAACTTCTTTTTCTTAGTATAGTAAAATTGATTAAAACTAAAGTAGGAAAACACATGTATAACAAAAGCACGCAAAAAAATCTGTTAAAATGGCACCTTGTTTAAAAACACCATACTCAAAGAACGGATTTTTCCCAGCTTTCCAAAGTCATCTTTTTTTCCCTGTAAGAGTGGGATGCAATGAAGAGGACCAGAAAGTTGAAGACAGCCCCACACATCCTCCACGGATCGGGGCAGCCACAGGCTCTGCCTTCCCGCCGGCAGGGAGGAAAGGCAGGGGAGGCAGCAGGGAACTGGCCGGGCCGGTTCCCAGCAGACACCACCGGCTCCTCAGGAAGGAGGGCTGACTCACACAGCCCATCCTGAAAGGACAAGCCTGTGCTGGAGCCACCTCCCTGGGCCTGGACACACGGCCTGGACACACGGCCACTCCATGGCTGCCCTGGGCCTGGACACACGGCCACTCCATGGCTGCCCTGGGCCTGGACACACGGCCACTCCACGGCTGCCCTGGGCCTGGACACACGGCCACCCCTGGCTACCCTGGGCCTGGACACACGGCCACTCCACGGCTGCCCTGGGCCTGGACACACGGCCTGGACACACGGCCACTCCATGGCTGCCCTGGGCCTGGACACACGGCCACTCCATGGCTGCCCTGGGCCTGGACACACGGCCACTCCATGGCTGCCCTGGGCCTGGACACACGGCCACTCCACAGCCTCCCTGGGCCTGGACACACGGCCTGGACACACGGCTGGACACACGGCCACTCCATGGCTGCCCTGGGCCTGGACACACGGCCACTCCACGGCTGCCCTGGGCCTGGACACACGGCCTGGACACATGGCCTGGACACACGGCCACTCCATGGCAGCCCTGGCCCTGGACACACGGCCACTCCATGGCTGCCCTGGGCCTGGACACACGGCCACTCCACGGCTGCCCTGGGCCTGGACACACGGCCTGGACACACGGCCACTCCATGGGCCTGGACACACAGCTGCCCCACAGCTTCCCTGGCCATGGACACACGGCTGCCCTGGCCCTGGACACAGCCTTGACACACGGCCTCCCTGGGCCTGAACACACGGCCACCCCATGCTCTCCCTGGCCCTGGACACACGGCTGCCCCACGGCCCCCAGCCTCCCATGGCCCAGCTGAGCTGCCATGACACACCACTCCCCGACCCTTCTCCTTCAGCCTTCCCTTTCAACGACAGAGTCGGAGATTCCACTATCAAAAAAGAAGATAATTAATCTTCCGTGAAAGTGATGGACTCCTTCCTTCCTCCTGAAATCCACACCTCTCTTGTCTGCCTCAAAATAAAGGACAGAGGTACTAAGGGCAGCAAGAGGGAGAGGAGCAAAGGTCTGAAGGCTGCTGCCAGCTGCAGAGATTTAACTGACAAGACACTGGAAGCAAAAGCTTTGGGAAGGTCACCAGAGGCAGTTTTTGGCTGTCTTCATCCACCTCCTCCCCCTCCTCCGCAAACCTCCCCGGAGCAGAATAAATGAGTATTCTGTTTGGATAAAAGAACATGAGAAGTTATCCAATGAACTAGGACATCTCGCAGGCCTTAGGAAAAGCAGCTGAGAATCAGCAAAGCTCCCAAGCATGCCCAGAGACCGCTCAGTGCCATCATCCCCTCCAGCTCCATGCCCAAGCTCTGCCGCCAGGGCCAGCACAGCCTGCTCCTTGGGAAGGGCCATTTCCACAGGCCCTGGCTCTGGGCTTGCCTGTGGTTGCGTGTTTACTCCCCATCTTCACTAGCATTTGAACTGCCTCCTTGCCAGCAACATTGCAATCAAGGCAGAGGCAAGTGGCAAGTGATAGCTACTGGCCATGCCCAACAGCCCAGTTTCACATCTGGTTTCTGGTCACTCGCACACAAAGCTACGCCAGGCCTTTGTCTTTTCCCACCTCATTACTGAAGTTCAAACCAGTTTAACTTTGGACTGGCAGTACACACCACATTCCTAAGGATTTAACATCTTATTTTTGCTTGATGGAAAAAAAAACACCAAACTTCACCAAAAATGCTGAAAATTCCAGAATTCTGACCCGCACCAACACAGGCTTCCCAGGGAGATGTCCACATGCTTGTTGCACATGATAGCAAAAGATGTTGTTCAGTAGCAGCTCCTGGCAGCCCTGGCACACAGAGCTGCTGTCCCCACGGGGCAGGCTCTGGACACGCTCCTGCAGTGGGGTGTCACACAGCCCTGGCACACAGAGCTGCTGTCCCCACAGGGCAGGCTCTGGACACGCTCCTGCAGTGGGGTGCCATGCAGCCCTGGCACACAGAGCTGCTGTCCCCGCGGGGCAGGCTCCAGACACGCTCCTGCAGTGGGGTGCCATGCAGCCTGGCACAGGGAGCTGCTGTCCCCACAGGGCAGGCTCTGGACACGCTCCTGCAGTGGGGTGCCATGCAGCCTGGCACAGGGAGCTGCTGTCCCCACAGGGCAGGCTCTGGACACGCTCCTGCAGTGGGGTGCCATGCAGCCTGGCACACAGAGCTGCTGTCCCCGCGGGGCAGGCTCCAGACACCCTCCTGCAGTGGGGTGTCACACAGCCCTGGCACAGGGAGCTGCTGTCCCCACGGGGCAGGCTCTGGACACGCTCCTGCAGTGGGGTGCCATGCAGCCTGGCACAGGGAGCTGCTGTCCCCACGGGGCAGGCTCTGGACACGCTCCTGCAGTGGGGTGCCATGCAGCCTGGCACAGGGAGCTGCTGTCCCCACAGGGCAGGCTCTGGACACGCTCCTGCAGTGGGGTGCCATGCAGCCTGGCACACAGAGCTGCTGTCCCCACGGGGCAGGCTCCAGACACGCTCCTGCAGTGGGGTGCCATGCAGCCCTGGCACAGGGAGCTGCTGTCCCCACGGGGCAGGCTCCAGACACCCTCCTGCAGTGGGGTGTCACACAGCCCTGGCACACAGAGCTGCTGTCCCCACAGGGCAGGCTCCAGACACGCTCCTGCAGTGGGGTCCAGTCACACAGCCCTGGCACACAGAGCTGCTGTCCCCACGGGGCAGGCTCCAGACACCCTCCTGCAGTGGGGTGCCATGCAGCCCTGGCACACAGAGCTGCTGTCCCCACGGGGCAGGCTCCAGACACGCTCCTGCAGTGGGGTGTCACACAGCCCTGGCACACAGAGCTGCTGTCCCCACGGGGCAGGCTCCAGACACCCTCCTGCAGTGGGGTGCCATGCAGCCTGGCACACAGAGCTGCTGTCCCCACGGGGCAGGCTCCAGACACGCTCCTGCAGTGGGGTGTCACACAGCCCTGGCACAGGGAGCTGCTGTCCCCACGGGGCAGGCTCCAGACACCCTCCTGCAGTGGGGTGTCACACAGCCCTGGCACAGGGAGCTGCTGTCCCCACGGGGCAGGCTCTGGACACGCTCCTGCAGTGGGGTGCCATGCAGCCTGGCACAGGGAGCTGCTGTCCCCACGGGGCAGGCTCCAGACACGCTCCTGCAGTGGGGTGCCATGCAGCCCTGGCACACAGAGCTGCTGTCCCCGCGGGGCAGGCTCCAGACACGCTCCTGCAGTGGGGTGCCATGCAGCCCTGGCACACAGAGCTGCTGTCCCCGCGGGGCAGGCTCCAGACACGCTCCTGCAGTGGGGTGCCATGCAGCCTGGCACAGGGAGCTGCTGTCCCCACAGGGCAGGCTCCAGACACCCTCCTGCAGTGGGGTCCAGCCCACGGCAGCCTGCCAGGAGCGCGCTCTGCTCCCGGGCACTGCTCTGCTCCACGAGCACGGCTGCTCATCCCAGCACCTCCATGGAACCCACCAGACTCACTGACTGGCTGAACGCGACAGAAAAGCAACTGAGAGCAATGCAGACTGTGGCAGTAACAGGCTCACAAACTATGCCTTTCCAGACAAGTATCACAAGTTCCACTTGCTTTTTTAGGGGACTTTTCTGTACCACATTACACTAAGTACTAAACCTGATACTAAAGCAAACTAGTCTACTGTTAAGCTCACTGAACCTCCTCAACTAGCCACTGCTTTTATGCACCAAAAAATAACCAAATGTTGCAGGACTTGATTATTTTCAGCATCAAAATTAAGAAAAAAAAATCCCCCTAACAAAATGTAGACATTACTCACACAGTCCCATAGTTCAGAACTGCTTTACCTCTTCATCTGTACTAAAGGTATTGAAATAATCCACATAAAGTGAACCAGAAGTACATGAAGTTCTTGTTTATATTTTCTGTTCATTTAAAATGCAGCTTTTCTCCAGAGAGTCTTCTCTCAGTGAATGTAGATTTCTACACTAAACAGCAAACACACATTACTAATTAAAATTACTGCTATTTGTACACAGCATATGCTATCACTGAATATGAAGAATACCTCAAAATGCACTACAGACACTGCTTTGCTATTGCAAGAAGCTTCTATAAAAAGGTAGAGTATCCTATAACTGTCCCTGTTTACATTGTGTGACTGAATTCAACTGTTCATTAAAAAAGGATCCTGCATTACTATTGAAAAATGCAAACTCCAAAAGGCGTTATCTTGTTGACGTTCTAAGAAAAATCAGAACAAATTCTCCCCTCTCACAGAAGATGACTCTCACAAAACTTTCTCCAACTGTGTTTCAAAGCAGAACTTCTGGTACCAGTACTGCTATTTGTGCTGAACATCTAACAAGATGAAAGGGAAAAAGACACAGTTTTTACTGGAAAGGGCCTATCAGCTTTTCTGCCTTAATTAAAAATATTAATAGCATTTTATTTCAGCAGCCACAGAGCACTCCACAAGCAATTTCAACAGAAGGAGAAAGATACTGCAACCTACCTTTCCACAGTCAGGTTACATTTACTTGCATATAACATTGTAATGTTTAACAGGAACATTACAGGATATAAACGCCAGTAAAAAGCTTTTGCCCCCAACACACACTGCCCGCACTTGAAATATGATGAATATGACTGAATTACTTTCTCTTCACAAACTGAACAAGCACATCTAGTAAGTTCCCATATCTTTATCGCAATGAACAAATTATTTGATGTTGACCTCAAAAACACAGTTATTAGTTAAGGGGAAAACATTATCATCCTTGTAATCTCCTAATCTCTAAACTCCAATTTATCAAAAATTGACAATGCTGAAAAAACTGAAAGGCCAACTCATGCAACACTAGCGCTCTCAGTCCAACCACACCTTTTCCTTCAAACAGTGGAATCTGGAAGCAATGACTAATGTGAAATTAACAGGGAGCGGGTGGCTATCTAGAAAAAAAAAAAAAGTACAAAGGTCTATGGGGCAAACAGAGGCACTTCAGACACACTCAGTTCTCTGCCCGTGAACCGGTGATGTCTCCTGAGCGTCAGCCGGGAGGAGAAATGGACCAGAGGGGGCTTGAGTCATCAGCTCCGGTTTTTCTGTGCCGAAACAGCCTGGCTTCAGCATCAGCATTTGTTTTATTGCGGCGAGACTTCATTTCCCAGCTCTCCCAGCCCAAGGCACGGCAGCCGCACTCGGTAACCGGCACCTGCAGAGCACTTTCTGCTCCCGCACTCACTGCAGCGTGCCCGAGGCACGGCCAGCCGGCGGCACGGCCACCTGTCCCCGCGGCCACCGCCGTCCCCCACCCTGCACGTGCTGCTCCGCCGCCTGCCCCGCGAGTGCGACCGGGGACAGGGGCAGAAAACACCGCAGGAAGTTACTCCAGCCCCAAGAGCCGCGCTCCCGCTGCGCGGGCCGAGGATGCTCCGCGGCGCCCGGCACCCGGCGACGGCGGCGCGGCTCGTCCTGCGGTCACACGAAGGGTGCAGAATCCGGATTTAAACCCCGCGCAGGGAACACCGCGACGGCGGCGGGGCCAGGCAGCCCGGGAACACCGGGCGGCAGCCGAAGCCTGGGACTCCGGGGAGCAGCGGAGCGGCGGCTGGGCCCCGCGGCCGCCCCGTGCGGGCACACCGGGGGCGCAGGGCCCGGCACTGCCGGCTGCCCCCGCCCGCCCCGCCATCCCCCGCAGCGCCCGCCGTGCTCCCGCCCGGCCCCGCCGTGCCCGCGGCCGTGCGGCGCTGCGAGGCCCGGTGGCCCTGCCCGCTGCGGCCCCGCCGGGCTCGCGGCTCCGGGCGCCGCGCCGCGCACACCCCACGCCCACGGCGCGGCCGCGGACACCGGCGGGCCCGGGCTCCGCGCTCCCGCCCGGCGCCGCGCAGCGCCCGGGGCAGGGGCCGGGAGGCGGCACCTCCGCCCGCAGGGCGCCTCCGGGCGGCTCCGCCGGGCTCCGGGCGGCCCCGCGGGCACGGAGAGCGCGCGGCGCTCCGCCTGCGGGGCCGCCCGAGACGACGGCTCTTCGGCCCCGATGCCCCGCCGGGGTCCGCCGCCTCGCCTCCCGCGCCGCCTGCCTCGCCGCACCCCGCCGCCCCCTCGCCCCCGCCGCGCGGCGGCCCCGGCCCGCGGCCCGCCCGTGCCCGTGCCCGTGCCCGTGCCCGTGCCCGTGCCCGCACTCACCGCGCGGAGCGGCCCCGCGGCCCCGCCGGGCGCGCCCGCCCTACCCCGGGGTCTCCATGGTGGCGGCCCCGCCGCCCGCTCCGCCGGCCCCGCCCCGCCCGCGCGCCGCGTCACGCGCCGCCCGGCCCGGCGCCCGCTCCCATTGGCCGGGCGCGGCCCGGGGCGGCGCCCCATTGGCTGCGGCTCCGCGTTAAACCCGCCAATGGCGGCGCGACTTGAGGTTACCGTGGTTACCGATGCCGTGAGGGGGAGACGGCGCGGACGGGACGGGACGGGACGGGACGGGACGGGACGGACCGGACCCAACCCCACCCCACCCAACACAACACAACCTAACCCGGCCCGGCCCGTGCCTGCGGCGGCAGCGCCGGGACAGCCCGTGCGGGCGGGAGGCGGCTCCGACACCACCCGCCGGACCCGCGGCGGTGAGTGTCCGAGCGCGGCGGGGGCGAGCGGTGTGTGAGTGGATGGACGGAGCAACCGGTTGCAAGATGGCCGGTGCGGGGTGCCCTGCTCGGGCCGGCCGCGCCCGTCCCGCCGAAGGAGCGGAGCGGGGAGCAGCGCGGGGCTCCGCCGAGCCGGGCCCGTGTGCCCCGGGCTCCGGGAGCTGGAGCGGCTGGCTGCCCGCGGTCCCGCCCCGCTCCGCTGCTGTGACCCGCGGGACCGGCGGAGCGCACGGCCCGCTCAGGCCCGACGGGCTACGTCCAGGTGTTTGGCAGAGATGGGAAAACGCTTTCCATAGTGTTTTAACATCCTACCATTTTACGCTTCCAGTAGCAGCCGAACTCTCTTGATGGCGTGTGAGGAGTCATAGACGCAGAAAAGAAAAGCCAGTACACCTCAAATCGCCGTAAAATATTTCAATTACAGGCTTTGGGCCTGTTAAACGCTTGATCAACTTTTTGCATCCCATGCGTGACCTGGCCCCACCATCTCGGTGTGTCTCGGGAGTGTGACTGGGGCCGTTCCTCTCTTTCCAGCCTCCCGAACGGACTGTCCCGGTGTAGCCCAAGTGTGACTGGTTTTCCATTGACTTATTCTCTCCTCCCGCCCTCGCGCCCTGCAGGTACGATAGCGATCGACGCTCTCCACTCAATTGAAGGACACTGTAAACGGCTCAGAGGAGCCAAAACCACAGGGCCACTTGAATCAGCAGCTCTTGCTGTCTCAAGAGGTTGTTTCACTCACCCTCTTCCCCTGTTGTATAGATGTGGATGGTGTAGGAAGCCTGCTGCAAAACAACATGAAAAAAGCATCCACACAGTCACTTGTGACACTGTCCACTGTCCACATCCACACAGTCACTTGTGTCTGTTTTTCCATCCAGCTCAGTTTTTCGGTTTAGTGCTTGATGGGGTGAACCATCGTTTTGTTTTAGGCATAAGGACACAGGAACTCGTCATGTGGTTTAATTGGTGCTGCTGCTGCAGGTACAATTATCCTTCGTTAGCCCCTGCTAGGAGGGAACGGCAGGTAACAAGGAGGAGGCAGGTGAATGTAGAGAGTGACCTCTAAGCTCATGTAGTCCCTTCTCGGAATTTCCCTCTTGGAATGAAATCTGCCACATGGAAACCATGTAGGCGATTGGTAAGATATTTAATCTCTGAGGGTGTTGTTACTATTTGTATAATTATTTGTATGTTGAATAATGCAGTAGGAACTCCTACACTATGATGATATCCACATGGAAAACCCTTGACAGCTGCAAACAGGAGTCTTGAGTCCTCACTGCTCTGAACAATCTCATGATTTGTACCATGTGAACCACATATCAAATATTACCAAACTAAAAGGGTGGTCTCTGTCTAGGAAATGGGAAACAGGAGCTGAGGGGAATAACAGTAGAAACTGAGGAAAATAAGGAGTAGTAGGTGTGAAATAAAATAACTGGCGGAAGGGTCAAATGAGAGTGGAGAGCTGGAGTAAAGGAAAGATAGAATGTGAACTAACTAGATCTAGAATAAAGGGAAGAGAAAACGTGGGATGTGCGAGAACTGTGACCTTCCGTAGTTGCAAGGTTGCTTCTACTGAAGGTGTACTGGATTGATTTAATTACCTTCATATCAGTCTCAACTGGTTTTCACCTGAAATTTGGGTATCATTGCTACGCTGGCTTGACTGTCACAGATAACAGCTTTTGGAAAGGAGGAAGCTCACTCGCCCCTCGGTAAATGGAACAATTCCTGGATGTCGTTGTGGGGGCTGTGGAAGGCACAGCCTGCGGGCAGGATGTGGCACAATGCCATCCCCGGCATCCCCGGGCCTGCCCGGTTCTGGCTGGTTCCAGGTGATCAGGAGCAGGCTGCTCCAGGTGCCTGCATCCCTGCGGAGCCCTGCACTGCAGAATCTGGCTGTGCTTTAGAGTTTCCTGTTGGGGTGGGATGGGAAGGGTAAGAAATGCTGTTGGGAAGGAGAAGGGCATCTTGAGTCGGTTTGTTTTGGCACAGAAGAAGGAGAAATAATGGAAAGTAACATTTTGAGGTCCTGTCAGATTTGGAAATACATTGAATGACTGTCAGTGAGGAAAAGCTGTTTGGTTCTGTCTGGTATTAGTCATACCCTCGTAGCTGGTTTATTTGTTCTGGCACCCTGAGCAGCCAATACATTACATTGTCTAATTGGCTGCTGTGTGTCCCAGTGCAGCAGCCCTGTCCAACAGGGATGACACAGGCTGTGGAGAGGCACCCCATCTTAACTTCCCAATGCAAAGGGCTGCACGGAGGCTGATTCTCTGATTTCTTATCCCATTAGCTGAAAGTGGCCTCTGCCAAACACACGTTTAAATTCTTACATCACTTTTAAAATCGGCAGCAAACAATTCCATTTTCTTTTTATTCACCTTCTTCTGGATGCGACTTGCAAGCAGGATGGTCTGTATCATTCCATTTGGAAAGCCATGATTCCACTGCGTTTGCAATTCATAACAACCCAGTCTCATGTTTTCCTTTGGGGCTGTGCTGGTTTCTCTTGAGCCTTAAATCTGACCCCTTAAACTGACTGTGCTCATCTTCCAGTGCTTTGGATGGCAATGTTGTTAACAGGTATTTGCTAGTTGTTTCACTGCTGTTGTGTTTCTTCAGAATTTCCAGTCATTAATATGTTTTTCTGCTTTGTTTAATCTATTTTGAAATGAATCCTTAATCTGGTCTTGCTTTATATATATATTCCACAGATGTTTACAGCCCTTGCAGAACATTGACATGTCAATCTTTTAATTTTAGTGATAAATATCAGTCACAAAAACAGTGTTGTTTGTTTCTTTGGGGTTTTTTTTTGGTTTTTTCTGCTTTTTGTTTTGTTTTTGTGAATTAGGTTGGTTTGGTTTTGTGGGCGGTTATTTGGGGGAGGCTGGGGGTTGTGGTTTGGTTCCTGCTGGAAGCTATTTAATGCTACCTGCTTTAACTGTAATGTCTTCCAGATACTGAAATTATGAAGGTTTGGGGGAAAAAAATACCTGGAGAAGAGAGTGATGGCATGGCAGGCTAACACAACACATGAACAGCTGTTTGGTGTTCACATGGGGAGTTATTTAGATATGTGGGGGTTTTTCCTCTCATTAAAACCTGCAATTTGATTTCAAAAGTTACTACAAGCCATTGTGTTGATGTCACAGCAACTCAGTCAATCACAATACAATTGATTTGGGGTAATTTTGAAACTGTAATTTCATTTGGTATAGAAAGCACTAAATGTTCTCCTACTTTTTATTGTTTAACTGGGGAGGTGAGGCACCTAACAGGTATATTTCTAAGGAAAGTGGTGGGCTGACATTTTGCTTTTTCATTGAGGGCTTTTATAGAAACATTCTGTTTCAGACAGCGCCATTCAAAATTACTGCTCTGCTGTGGATAGATATTACTCTTTCCCAGTGGTAAAACAAAGTATTGAGAAAAAACTATTGGATACTGACAGGTTGTCTGCACTTTCCCTTTTCTTGCATGGCTTTGAAGGATCAAGTGGGAGTATTCGATTGCAGATGGTGCACAATGCTCTCCTTGCAGAGCCCCGTGCCCTGGCCAAGCCCAGCTGCCATGGGAAGGACAGTAATGCCCTGTTATGGTGCTTCTCTCCAGCCTTCCCAGTGCCAGCAGCAGGGTCCTGCGGCCATGCAGGGGGCTGCTCTGTGGAATGGATCCAGCTTCCCCAGAAACCTCCCTGGCGCTATTTTCCCAGTTGGATCAGTTTCCCAAAGCGCACCGTTGCTGCCCGTAATTCCTGCCCCCAGGAATGTGCAAGCAGCCGTGTGCAGCGGGACTGGGGGCTCCTCTTTTGCCCTGGACACCTGTTTCAGGGAATGGAGGTGGTTTGAGGAGCACAGCTTGCTGCCCTGTAGTGTAGCTCAGTGACCTCTCCTGGCAGCCCCCCGGATCCTGTCCCAGTGTGTTGTTCAGCTGGTAGCGTGGTGCCAGGAGCGCAGTGAGGGTGTTGTGTGTGGGCAGCAGGACAAGGGATGTCCTGAAGTGAGCTGTGCTGCTGAGGCCAGCTAATGGTGAAATTGGGTTTCATCACGTGTGCACCTGTAAGTCAGGGCTCCCCTAGGGTACTGCAGCACCTGGAAATAAGCAGGCAGCTTGGCAACAGCCAAGAGAATGAGTTGGAGAAAAGATGGCAGGTAATGCTGAGTGAGATGTCCAGTAAAGACAAGGTCATCAGCAGCTGGTCTGTTCTGTGGGTTTTCAGGTCCTAAGCTTGTAATTGTTGTGTAAAAAAAACTTAAAAAAAGAAAAAAAGAAACCCAACCAAAGCCCACAACAACTCTCCCCAAAGTCCACAAAGAAATAAAAATCCCTCACCACCCCAGCTCTGGGCAATGCAGGTACTTCTATCTGCTCAAGGACAGGGCAAGGTCTGCTAAAATCCTTTGCAGTTTCTACCAACTGCTACAATTGCTGAACAAAATATTATCTATCTTCTTACTAGTTTGTATATGAGGCTGGAAAAAATGTTGAGAAATTAACCAAATTGTAATCTTTCTTACCAGACCAGGGATACAGAATGTCAGGCTGAAATCTAGAGATACTTCTGAATAAGGAGGCAACAAAGAAAATGTATATGCAGAAAGATTATTTAATTCATGTTTACAGACTGTACTTTTCTGATGGCTGTGACTGAGAGGCCCCAGACAAGGATGAGTTGCTTTTTGTAGTGAGATATCAGACAACATTATGCAATAATTTAAAGTGAAGTTGTGCCAAATGCTTCCCTGCACATAACTCTGGGAATTTGGCCTAGCAGAACTGGCAAAAGCTGTACAAAATGATACTGATGCTCCTGACAAAATGAGCTGCAGTGGCTCCTAAATCACATGAATTATCTGTCCCTCTGGCTTGTCTCTCATAGGCTGCAGACAAACGTTCTGCTCCGACTCCCACTTTACCACTGAGACAAAAATCATCTGTGCTGGCTTAAAGGACAGTGCCACAGAGTAGTTGGTGCCAGTGCTACCTCACCAGGTCCCTCAGGTCCTCTCTGCCCCGCGGGGTTTCCCTGGCTGTGTGTCCCACCTGCAGCTCGGGTGGGCAGTGGGGTGTGAGCTCGGGCAGGTGAGAGGCAGATTGCTCTGAAGTGTAATTGTAATTGTGCAAAGGCTGCAGCTCAGGTGGGCAGTGGGGTGTGAGCTCAGGCAGGTGAGAGGCAGATTGCTCTGAAGTGTAATTGTAATTGTGCAAAGGCTGCAGCTCGGGTGGGCAGTGGGGTGTGAGCTCAGGCAGGTGAGAGGCAGATTGCTCTGAAGTGTAATTGTAATTGTGCAAAGGCTGCAGCTCCAGACAGCCACAGCTTCCCTCGGTTAAACAGGGAAAAGGGTCTTGGCTTAAGGAGAAACTGGGCTTATTCAGACAGGGTCATATGTTCTTGAAGCACTGTTAAACTGTTCTGCCAGCAACGTAAACTAAGCCAGCTGACTTGTGCCTGCAGTTCATTAGGAAATGCGTGCAGAAATTGGTCTGTCAGCAGGGCTGTGAGGAAGAGGCCTCCAGCAGTGGGGCAGGGAACCCTTCCATACAGATTTGGGTTTGTTAAATAAAAACCATAAGTAACAAACTAGATGAAAATGGGGTAGGGAGGAAGTACTTTCGTTAACAATACTACATAGAAGGCAACAGTAAAGGCAGAGGCAAGTGCAAAAGGTGAGGACAGCTTAAAATTACCTTTCTAATTCCTTAAATAAGGAACCTGACTCCTGTTTCCCTTCTTGCTTTGGTAAAATCTGAGATCTAGCTAGATATAGAAAATAAAGCTATCATGACTCTCAAGCTGTGTATTTCCAATTGTGCATTTTGCAGCAATGGAAACAAAATCACATTGGCTGGTTTATCTGAAGAGCAATGGGGCTGTGATTTGACAACTGGAATCCAGTTATTAAATATGTTGCACAGGTTTTTTAAAGTCCAGTCTTCAATATATTTTTGTTGTTCTTTTTTTCCTTTTTAAGTGACTCAATGGCTTCAACCTGCTCTGAGCTTCTTTAACTGTCTTCCATTGAACTTCTGCTACTACTTAGTATTGGCTATTTCAAGATCTGATGGTTTAGTACACGTGATGCTTCTTGCAGAACACACCGATCTGCTGCAGCTCCTTTTGAGGTCTAGCTCCTTAATTAACCCTGCCTGTAAAACTGCATCCTTACTGCCCTGGCCCGGGGTGTTACACGTGGAATCTGTTTCTGCAGTTCCTGTGGTACAGTGCAAATGCCGCCTCTTGATAAGAAGCGCACAGCCCCGGTACTTTGTTGTGTTGCAGGGAATGTTGATTCTCTGCACTTTGGTGTAACAGCATCTTTGCTTCTGTTGTGCTAAGTGAATTCTGTAGATGTGTTTTTTCTGGTGGATGCAGAGCAGCAGAGGGGTGAGTTGCTCGCTGCACCATTCCAAACAAGTCTTTGCACACAGCCAAGCCAATAGCAGGTATGCTTTATGGGCCAGGCAGTCACAGGTCAATTTAACTAAACATTTATTATTTATTAAGTAATGGAAAAAATAGTAGGGTCCTGTAATGGATAACTCTGCCTCACATCTTCCAATTATTCTTTCATATATTTGTGCATATTATTTCATTTCCTAGCTTTGGTTGTACGTGGAGGTAATAAATAGAAATAAAAATCGAACATTAATAAAAACAACATAGGACAAAATTCTGCAAATCTCTTGTGTTACAGAAGTCAGTACATGATGCCTCAGAAGTTTTGCCTTTAGCTCAGCAAAGCTGGACTTTGCCCAGGTATGTCCAGCCACACGCCAGGAATTGCCCAGAGCAGCTGGGGCTGCCCTGGATCCCTGGAGTGCCCCCGGCCAGGCTGGATGGGGCTGGAGCAGCTGGGACAGGGGGAGGGGTCCCTGCCATGGCAGGGGTGAAGCTGGGTGAGCTTTAAGATCCAACCCCAAATGTTCTATGATTAACTACTCAGAGCATTTTCTCATTTCATCCTCTTTCATTCAAACCTGCAATTGCCAGGTGTGCTCACTGCAGCAGGCCAGCTGCATTTGGTCACTGAAAATGGATTGTGCACATTTTCTTTGAAACAAAACAACATAAAATGCCACCTGACTCACTTGATCCAGGGTGACGTGGTGACTTCATTTCCTGCCCTTTTTGTGTCAACTTACCAACTTCTAAAGCATTTGCTTCCTTTTTATAATCTTCTTGTTTCAACTTTTTTTTTTTAAGTGTTCCTAAAGTTTATTTTCTTTTGGATTTTCTAAGAATATTCCAAGAATGGAGGGGAAATAGAGTGCCCTTGTGATGTGCAGATCCTCAGAAAACAGATGAGCTATTCCCTACCCCTGCAGTGGGACAGAGCAGTCTGTGAAGCTGCTTGTTTTAAGTGTTACTCAAATTGATCTTCCTAATTTGGATTAAGTTTTACTTAATGAGGAAGTAATGAGATTATCATAGACAAAAAGGACTGTCTCTTTTGGGAACATACCATTTCTGAGACTTGACTTTATTTCAAAGAGAACTGTAATTCTTTCTTTAGGGGAATGCAAATTTAAATTACAATCAAACAATGGGATTTTTCTAGAAACTATTTTGGCACCGAATGATAGAAGTATTATACTGTGTATTTTCTTCCTGTGGAAAGGATTGACTGCTGCAAGATTAACACGTTCTGGATGGGTGCCATTTTCAGATAGTTAGTTCAACTAGAAGAGAAAGGATCTGATTAAGAGATCAAGCTCGTTATTTGTTTGTTATTTGTACTCCACACCCTACAATGGGAGTGAATCTTTGCCGCTTTTCCTTAACAATAATTAGGATCAGAGGGTTCAACAACTGCATATTAATATGCTTTTTCTTTTTCTTTAAATGAAAGCGTGAAGTAGCTAAGCAATTAACATTTCCATTAAACTTTAAAATCTTTTAAAAAGCCTTCCACAAAATGTTCAAGACATAGCCAGATATTCAAAAGAGAGCACTGAGAATAAGGGACTTCTGAGTTTGGGGATTTTTCCTGGGTTTGTATTTTCTAGGAACCTCTGCTCTAATGCATAATCCATGTTCCTGTTGATGCTGTTCTCGGTAAATCTGTGGTTCAGCTCTGCCTTTTTGGGGTGTAGCCCCAGCAGTACATCAGGTGAGCCAGGAGAGGACTGTGGCACGTGCTGTCACAGGGTTCTGCATCCTTCCTTCACACAAACCCAGGAGCACCTGCTGTACTGCCTCTGGTGATGCTGCTACACTGTGCTTTGTGAAGACTTGATCCATAGTATTGATTTTTGCATTTAATAACGCGAGTGATTTAAAACATGCACAAGAAATTATGTTTCAAAAGGCATGTCTGGCTCGTTAAGCACTGTGCCTCCCTGCCAGAAATCCATCTGCCCTTCTCTTGATGAGCAGCACGTTAGCTGGGAGGGAAACTGGCCCTGGTGACCCAGATCTGCGAAGGTTTATGTATGCAAACAACTTGTTGAATCGAGACAGTGGAATTAGGCTCTTTTAAAATCACTGGCTAAACTCACTGGAGCCCTTGCTTGTGGGACTGGGGCTGGGCTGGACCTGACTCATCCCCAGGAGCAGTTTGTGGCAGGCACCAGGCTTTGCTTCTTCCAGGAATGCTGACTGACACTGGGGAGTTTAATTTCTATTTAAATGAAGGGAAGGAGAGTCTTGCCTCAATATTGGCTATTTCCATATGTAAGAATAAACATCAGTCATATACCTCAGGCACCAGTGAGGGCTTGCATTAGGAATGTACTGAAGAGTTTGGCTGTGTTGGAGATGAAATCTTTCAAGAGAACAGGTTTTTATTGCCTAAAAGAGTTCAGTAGTGAAATACTAAATTGTCAAAGGAGCAGAAAGAGATTTGATAAACCTTGTGCTTTTTACTGCTGCTAAAAGATTTAGCTGTGGTGGCTGTAGGCAGAGCTGACTTGGGGGACAGATTTCTATGAACAGGGACTTGTGGCTGCTTGATCTTGTGCACTTTTTCTTTTTAAGAGGCATCAAGACTCCCAGCCTAGAGCCTGCAATGAAGTTTGAGCAAAGCTTTGAGGCAGGGTATTGGAATTTGGGCTTCGATGGTCTTCTATAGTATTGGAGAGGTTTCTAGATATATCTGCATTAAAGCAGAAATGAATATAACTGGCAGTGCTTTTATGATTTTGATTACTGTGTTTACTAGTTACTGAAGATAAAGTGCAGATTTATATGGATCTTGTCCTTTTCCAGAACCATCTCAGCACTCACTTTCAGTGTTTTAGTTAGGTCATAATGTTAAATAACAGAAAAAAATGCCCATGAAAGGCTGAGATCAAATACAAACGTATGACATCATTGTGGAAGAGAGAAATGTGTTGGCTAGAAGGGAATAAGGACTTGGTTCATCAAATACAGTAGCCCTGAATTTACAGAAAATGGCCAGTAAATTTTTTGGCATCAGTTCTCTTCTCAAGATGTGTTCTTGGTTTCTTGTGAAAAGAGGTGAAGCTAAGGTTAATATGTGTGAAGTTTTTTCAAATACTGACATTAAATCAGAAACATGTCAGCAGAAAGAAGATACTAACAATTTTCCAAATGAACAAAAAAAAAAAAAAAAAAAAAAAAAAAAAAAAAAAAAAGACCCAGAACCCAGAGGGGTAGCTCTGCTGCTGCTAATCTTTCTAGTATCCATAGTTATTTTTCAAAAAGGACAGCGTGTCTTGTGTCACAAGCCTGTCATGTAAAGCTGGCCAGATGGACCCAGATTAGGATGATGGCTCCCCAAATGTGCAATACAGGAGGATGACGCTGATGCAGCAGCTGCGCAGGGAACAGCAATAAAAGGTTTTAATAGAGGGAAGTGGCTCTGATGGATCCAATCTTCTTAGAGCTTTTGAGTACTCCCAATTTTCCATCAGTGTTATTTTTGCCTTCATTATACGGTGTAGATGAGAGCCACTGTAGTACTCCCTTCCCAAGTTTATCAGTAGAAGCAGTGCTCAGATGATCAGAAACCAAAAAAAGCAGGCAGGAGGAAGACTGACTGTCTGCAGCAGAGGGCTGGATGCAGTGTCAAACACCTCACAGCAAAGTACACTGTAAACTGTCTTCAGCTGCAGTCTCACCTTTTTATTTGAGTGACATTAATAGCTCTCTGTCAGAGTAGTCCCCTTTACGCTTCTTCTGCTGGTCTTCCTTCCACCCTTCCTGTTGCATTGTGCCATCCTTGGAATTCGTAGGGATAAACTAGCTCATCTCACTAGAACAGTGAGCAAGTAACTCCACAAATGAACACATTTTGCTGCTCTACTGTTTGCTGTGCTGCTGCTTGCTGTGGGAGCAGGCATATGTCAAAGGTATGACAAAGAGATGGAATTTTGTGTGCATGAAATTTTGGCACAGTACGGCTGGGTTTGAGGGAGAGGGTTCATGGGGAGCCTTGCTGGACGTGGCCTTTCCCTTCTGGAGTGACTCAGCTTTGATTCAGTTCAGCTGAAACACCTCAGGTGGATCTATTGCTCCTATTGCTGTGCCAGACCTGGGATGACACCAATGCATGCTTAATTGAAAGCAAGGGGTTTGACACATACACAACACAGTAAAGAAATGTCTTGTAACACATTGCATCTGAAACATCCCGTGTGACCCATGATGATGTGGGTGCTCAATACACGCTGCTCACCAAGAGCTGAGCCACTGCTGCCCAGACAACTGCCCTGGTTTCACAGGTGTTACTGCAGAGCGGGTCAAAGGGACCAGGCAGCCTTCAAACGAAGGAAAGTGGGATCTTTCCAGGCTTAATTTCTATAAAGCAAAGAGCACCTCAAAACCTGATCTTACATTTGGATCAAGGGACTCACGTTTTGAAAAGCATAAAGCAAAGAATAGATGAGCTATGTCACAGCATTACAAATTCATCAAGGAAATAGAATTTTCTTTTCTTGGCTGCTAAATGGTATGAGGCCCATGAAATGTCTCCTAAAGTGAAAGATAAACTAGAGGAATTTCTGTCTAACTACACTTTTTGTGAGACATACATCTTCTCAAAAAAACAATAGATATTTTTGAAAGTGTTTTTAGATTGCATCCACAATGTTGGTATTCTCAAAATATATTCTTGTTTCTCAACAGGTATAAAAAATAAAGATGGGTGAACTGGACCATGGAACATTGTTTTCAGCTCATAGGATCAGTGGTGGAGGTATGTATGCTCCTGTTTAAGTTTAATTGTTTTCTCGACTGTTTCTGAAACACTCTGCAATTAACAGCCTCACGTGGGAGCTGTTATAGCACCCTGGTTATGGTTTGAGTTGGGCCTCAGAGCCCACCCAGTGCCACCCCTGCCATGGCAGGGACACCTCCCACTGTCCCAGGTGCTCCAGCCCCAGTGTCCAGCCTGGCCTGGGGCACTGCCAGGGATCTAGGGGCAGCACAGCTGCTCTGGGCACCTGTGCCAGGGCTCACCTCCCTCCCAGGGAACAATTCCTTCTTTAGTTCCTGTGTGTATCCACCCTCCTTTCGGGCTGCAGCTGTTGCCCCTCATGCTGTCCCTCACAGATCCTGGTAAAGAGCCTTTCTGTTTCCCATATAAGCCCCCTTTACATACGAAGAGGCTGCAACAAACCTTCCCTGGAGTCTCCTCTAGCCAAACATCCCCACCTCTCTCAGCCTGTCTTCCCAGGAGAAATGTTCCAGCCCATTCCCACGGTCTCTGGGCTGGATTTCTGTCCCCCTGTGCCAGGGTCCTGGAGCTGAGTGTTGGTCTCTGCAGGTGCAGAGGGGCAGAACACCTCCCCTGGCACCATTCATAAAATGAATTAACAGCTGAATTCCACCTGCCTCTGCTGCAGCCCAGGCCCAGGCTGGCTCGCTGGGCTCCTTGCCAGCTCATGCCCAGTTTTTTTGCGCACAGGATCCCCAGGCTGCCGTCCCCAGGGCTGCTCCCATCCACTCAGTGCCCAGTCTCTGCCTGTAAATGAAGTTTAAAATGAATTGATAACTAAATTCACATGTAAACTAAAGACTTTTCAAATTAACTTTTTGTAAGCAGAAGACTGGTTACTATTTCTTATATAACTTTATGGTAGCATATTAGTTTGTGTTTGTTTCAAATTGTCATTCACCAGCTAACAGTACTGGTATGAAAACTTCTAGTGTTGAAAACATTGGGTCTGATTTCTATCTATAGAGCTTTTGTTTTATGGCTCACACTTAAATTATTTCTCAAGAATTTGAAATGTCCTTATGTGTTTTATATGATAACTAGACAATTTGGTGGTTCCTGCCAGAAATGCTGTTTGCAGCCAGAAGTACAAACCTGCTGACTACAAACATCTGTATGAACTTGCTGCAGAGGCAAAAATGGCCTCTGCACAAATTCAGTTAAAGGTAAGATTTCTGTTTTATTTGTAACGAGAATGCTTTTGAAATTCAGAGATCATATTTCTTTCAGCCAGAGGGGGTCAAATAGGAAAGTTTCTCATAGCTGTACTGTGATTTGGATGTGTTAATGTCAATGTGGGGACTTTCTTCAGATCAGGGATGCAAAGTATGTGTGGATTCTACTACCTCAAAAGACAGGAACAATTTGTATTTTACTGCTTTGAGGAAATTCACCCAAACTTATTACACAATCCTGGAAGCAATGAAGAATTTGTGGGAGTAAATGGGAAGGGAAGGCTGATGCAGAAAAAAAAGCCAAACAAAAAGGAATGAAGTGAGGATTTTCAGAAGTCAAGCAGAGGTAGACCTTAAAAAGAAGATTAAAAATGTTTAATAGCCATAAAATGTAAATGTGGAGCAGACAGAAAGGGATGAATTGGTGCAGAACATCTCAAGGGGTAAAGACAAGAGGAGCCTTATTTAATGCTAGAGAAGGGTGAATGAGAGAAAAAAAAATACATACTTCCTTTATAATATTGCTTCTTTAGTGCATGTAAGTATCATATATCAACGATTCTGGCAGATATTGGTCATGGACTGGCAATGCCAAATTCTACTGAATTCATTCAAGCTTTATTTTTTCATCTTTCTTTCATTTTTTCACCTTCTCAAGTGTTTTCCAACTGAGTAGGCAGTAAAATATATATGGTGGAGGCTCCAGAGAGACTAGTATGTGTTCCACCTACTACTTTTTGTTGCTGATTCAAGCCATTCAGATTTTGAAGAGCTGGGTTACTCTTCCTTTGAGGTGGAGCCAAAGAAACAAATGGTAAATCAGCTGCTGACTGCTTAAGAAATAAAAATACACCTCAACAGGGAAAAAATGTAATATTGCAGCAGTTATACATAAATAGCAATGCTATTGCTATAAAATAATTTCAGGAGCATATTGAACTTGACATACAGAAGTACTTCAACTTTTGTTTCACTTAGTTTTGGAATTGGTTTGAAGATGTAACTATTTTCAAATCGCTTTAAATACAGTATTCTGTTTGCCTAAGTCTGATTTCATATAGGAGTTTTCATGTTGTAACAAGAGAAAGAAGTAACAGTAATATGTTTCATGAGATAGAGGAAACTATAAGTAGCTTTTAAAGTGTGAAAATGTGTAAGCAATAAAATCGAGACATTATCTTTGATGCACAAGTATTGTAACACTGTGATTGAAAGCGTGGAACACACGTGTTCAGACTCCAGCCAGGCCCAGGTGCAGCTCCTGCAGCCCCTCGTGTCCAGCCACAGGCACGCAGTGTCCCCACAGCCCCGTGGCAGCCCCTCACCCCAGCCACAGCCCCAAGGCAGGCGTGGTGCCCAGCACAGGGCTCAGCCACCTCCCAGCTGGGTTCTGCCTGGGACACTGCCCGAGCCAGGTGTGCTCCCCCAGAGGCGGGCTCAGGCTCACCTGCTGTGCTTCTCGTGTCCAAAGCAGCATTTCAGCTTTGGTGGTGGGTGGCTGGGGGGCTGTGATTGCAGTTTTCCAGCCCTTCCTTGCCTGTGTGTGGGTGCTGCAAGGAGCAGCTCCTGCCCTTTTCCAGCCCGTGTCCCCAGCCCCGCTGGGGCAGCAGTGGGGACATGCTGGGGACAGTCTGTGTCCCTGGGTGCGTGTGCTCCGTGCTCTGGTGCGGGTGAACACGGAGGGGCTGTGGTGGGGTTCTGCAGCTTTGCCCTGGGCACGAAAGCTGCAGGTTTTTCCACCTGAGCCAAGTGGAGTCCCAGCAGTTTGACCCGAAACATCATTCCTCTGCTGAACTGGATGTGGAGTGAGGTCTTTATTCACTTCTCTCTGTTATGAACTAGGACAAGACTTCCCCAGGTATTTTTCTTGCCTTGCTGCCATTCTGCCATAGGGCAATGTCTCTGTGTGAGGGGGGAGCTGGGCAGGGGAAAAGGGTCAGTGCAGGAGCCGTGGGAGCTGCTGGGGTCAGCTCTGGAGGAAAGGGACAGCAAGGGAGCACCAGGGAAGGGTGGGAAGGAGCTTTGTCCTCAGCATGCACCGAGAGGCAGGAGGGTGAGAGGAAGCTTCTCTCGGGCTTCTGATCCTTCTTCCTTCATTGTTGGCTGCCCCGAGTCAGCTGCTTCCACTTCAGCAGCCTTCCCCTGGCAGGCTTTCCTCTGGTTTAAGCAGGAACTCCATCTGTTCCAAAAGCAGGTATTCCTATTTTACTCAAAGTGTGAAGCAATGTTTTTGTGAAGTCCTCAGTTTGAGAGCCCCTCTACTTGGATAGATTTTGTAAAAAACTGCTTTTTTAGTAATACATTTTTGAAATTCTTCTTCTTGACATACTTTCAGTCTTTCATCTTTCCACCAGTAAGAAAATATGTTTTTTGTTCTTTTGCTTATCCTTCCTCATCATTACTTCCAGGGACATAGGGATGGGACAGGAAAGAGAAAATGGACTGATTTTTTTTCACTTTCTCCTCTCATTTATTGTGATTTGAAACGCAACAAACTTATTTAATGAAAATTGGTTACATTTGACTCCATTGTTCTTTAGAAAAACACAGTTTTTAATAAAAGCTAATTAACAAGTATTTAAGTTTCCATGTGAAGGCATTTGATAAAGCTGTTGAATATGTTCAAAACACAACCTTTAATTTTCCCTGCAGATTAAAAAAGCAGAGCAAGTTTCAAAAATTAGCAAAGAGCAAATGCTGCTGAAACAGCATCGTCAGGTGTGGTGGCAAGAATATAAAAGACTGAGTGAGAGCAGGTAAGGGCTGAGGAATCAGAATGAGTGATTACTAAAGAGACGAGCAGACAGTTTTTGGGCTGGCATAATTGATTAAAGGGACACTGAGAGAAAAAAGATTCTAATACCTGATCGGAAGGTATTTTTGTGTGGGGAATGAAGGTTTGTGTTCCTCATGGAGAGCTCACCTGAGGGCAGGGAGAACAGGGAATGTTGCTCTCAGAGCTGTTCGGTTGATCTGCAGCATCTGAAGGCTCTCTTTGTGAGAGTATCTAAAGTTTTCAGATGCCTTTAGTTCCTTCAGAGGCTGTCTCTGGGCTGTGTGTTGAGGTCACGCAACAGGGGACATTAACAGTGCTCTTGTCCATTATGCTGTGTACTCAACAAGAGCATTTGTGGCTTCTTTACCTTCTTTGTGTCCAAGGCCTTCACTTCATACCTTCCCAGGCAAAGAATCCCCTTTTTCATGTAATTATTGGAGTATTTGAGGCTCATCATTCTTGCAAATGTAATGAGTAAGAAATTAGGTCTTCTGCAAAATGCATGTTCATTTCCTTCAGGCAAAAAGCAGAAGAAGAAATGAAGACTTTTCTTGATGAAGAATGTCATAAGAACAACTTTTTTTTTGATTTGAGGGAATTGGGTAAGAATTTTTTATTAACTTCCTAATTATTTTTTAATAGCCAACATTGTCTTCATTGTTTGTTTGGGTTTTTTAATCGCTTCCTTGACAGGTTTAGATTTACAGAGCACAGTGCTGTGTAGCATTTTTTGTGTGTTTGATAAAGCTTTATGTTCATACAGAGCAGAAGTTGTCCAAGGAGTGGGACACCTATCAAACAAACGCTTTAGTTCCTGTCTGGCAGCTCAAGGAGGATTTGAAACTCAAGCTGTCTCAAGTGCAGCGTTACCTCTCAAAAGAATCTTGTCAGAAACCCAAGATCAATTCAGCTGAGGTGTTACAGCAGGTCGGTGTTTTAACTTCATTTTTACAATTTATTATCACCATATTTTTAGCATTTTCATTTATTTTTGTGTTGAACTTTGAGACTATAACTCTCATGCAGAGTGTGCCATAAACCCCCCTTCATATCATGGTGTAAATCTGCTCACCAAAGTCTGTAAAAGCGTAGCAGTGTAGGGCTGGAAACCTGACTCTTTCTAAATAAGAGTTTTCATATTGTAGCAAGAGAAACAGTAACAGTAACATGTTTCATGAAATAGATCAAATTTATGAAGAATCAACAGAAGGCAATTTTGGAAGGTCTCATCCTTGAAAGTCTGGCTTTGGAAAGAGAGCTCGAGGAGTACAAAGAAAATGTAAGCTTTTCCTTATAAGTTCAAGTAGAATTTCATTGAGGGGGTAAATATGGTGCAGAGTAGTGCCCTGAGCAGCATTTCTTCATTGCAGGCAGTAGTGCACTCTTCTGAAGAGAAAAACGGGCTTTTCCTTGAGGTTCCTCCCGAGCTGCTGTCTCTGGAATGCCCCTACCCTGACCTGAAGGCCCTGCTGATGGAGGAGTACCAGGAGCTCACCAGGGGCTACTGGGCGAGGCTTCAGGAGGTGGATCAGCAGCTGGAGGCTTTGTCTAGGTACTGCCCCGTCTGTGCAGCCCTCGGCAGAGATGAGCTGTGTGCCCGAGTGTGATCTGGGAGCTGTGGGGGCTGTGCTTGGCTGGTCTGGCTCTGCTCTGTGCCAGCAGTGGAGGCACTGCCCAGCCCTGGACAGTGCTGTTCTCACAGCTGGCAGTGAGGCCAGTCCTTGCAGGAGTTATCAGCTGAAATAATAAGCAGTGTGTTTGTGGATTAAGGAACCAACAGGCTGGCGTGCATCAAATGTCCTTTGCATATTGTATATCATATGTCCTCTTGCAGGAATGGAAATTGCTCCTTCTGTATGGTAATTACACTAGCAAGATTGTGACAGAGAAGTACAGTCTTTTTCCAAGACACACCTCCAGGGCTTTTATCAATCAAGCAGATAAAAAGGTCCCATCTTTTCACAAATTTTGGATCACTGCAGTAATTGTTATCACAAAGAAATGTAAAATATGTATATAGCTCTGACTCAGATAACCAAAAGGAGGAGAGATTTTTCTGTAAATGAAAATGTTTATTGAAAGAGCAGTATTCATAATGATCTAGAAATGTAATAAACCTGTGTATTTACAATATAAAGCTTAGCCTTTCTGCTGAGGCTGTCTAGAGTCCAGGAGGTCCTGAGTTGCAGACATTGCATGGCCTTTGTTTTTGCAATCCCTGGTATTCCTTTGGATGGCTTCAGGTTGTCAAAAGACTAAGAAGGGGTAGGCTAGTGGAATGGTTTGAAGCCTGGGCAGGAGAACAGGAAGGTCCCTGAATTTCTTTGGTAAAACAATCGGATGTTGCTTCCAAATTGGTTTTCTGTGTACACACACAGTGCAGTGTTTGTTCTGTCCCTGCTGCTGGCTGAGCCTGGTGTGCTGAAACAGGCTGAAGATGCTGGTGCACAGAAAGGGATGCTATGATCTACTTATCCTTTGTACAGATTGTACAAATACTCTGTGTGTTCTTCTTGTGGTACCTGAAACATAATGTATGTTATTACTGGAGCATCCTGGCTGTTAGAACACGACACTTATTGAAATTGTTTTGATTTATCCCACCAAATTGTTTTGATTTATCCCACCAAATTGTTTTGATTTATCCCACCAAATTGTTTTGATTTATGGGGCCACAAATGGCAAATTTTAGCAGTTCTTTTGCTGCTCTCTCTGATATTTTGGTATAGTTTCTCTTAGATAAGAAGTTTTAACAACCTCAGTGAGAGAACCTGAGACAAATGCTAAATCACTAAATATGTACAAGGTCTTTCTAGCAGTTTTTATCAAATTTGTGTCAAAATTTGTGATCAACACAATTTTGGTGAAAATTCATAAATTAAAATCCTTGACTCACACAGCATGTGTGCTACTGAACAATAGACAGGCCTGGATATAGACAACATAATTTCTGAAAATGGTTGAAAAATCTGCCATGGTATTTTCACTGATCATAGGCCAGCTGCGAGTTTAGGCCTGGAGCTAGCTAATTTTTCACCAATAATTAAATAATATCGGGACTTAAAGATAAAATGCCATATTTGCAATGGAAAGAAAATCAGTTGTAGCCTGAACACGTGTGCGGTGGCTCTTTGAAGGAAGGAGGGTGTGATCTCTAGGTGGGAAACACGCAGTGGATGCAGCTGGGGGACGTGCTGGTGGTGGGGCAGGAACCTGCTGGGCTGGGAGAGGCTGCAGGGCCACAGACCCAGTCTGGGCCAGCGTGCCTGTCCTGAGACCTGGGAACGGAGGGAATCATAAATGAACCCCCAGCAATCGTCTCAGGCATTTGATTTCAAACCACACCTTGGGCACTTCTGTTTGCCTTCTGGTCTCCAAATCTTTAATGTGTTGCTCATTTAGGTTCCAATGATCTTATCCACAACAGGATAAAAAATGAGTTTTCAATTTTAAAAAAAGAAAGACTTTGTTCTTGTAGCATTGCTTGCTTCCGAGGTATGGGTTTGTAAAACTCAACTCACTTCTTACATTTATATTGGCTAATTTGCATGGAGATATCCTATGAGTTTGCAAAGATGCAGCCTTGTGATTGAAGTATTCTATAATTCATCATGCTAACTGTGATCCAGCTGGCACAGACAACGCTGTCAGAAATGGAGTGACAGGTCCTTGACCTTGGTGTGTATCCCCTGTGCTCTGCTGTTCATGCAGCCTGAACAAAGCCTTTGCAGTCACTGTCGTTGCTCTGTACCCAGAGACCACACAGCCTCCTGCAATACACTTATTTCTTATTTGTGTGATTTGAGAAGTTGCTCAGTAGCATGTGATTCTATGATAACACAATAGCTTGGTCACTTCAGCTGGGTCACCTGGCCACTTCACTTCCTCTGTCATCATATGTTGATTGTACAGTAAAGAAACCTTCAGTTCATACTCTGGCATTGCACGTCGCATTTTTTAACACTTCAGACTGTCTGGAACAGAGAATTTGGTACATAAAATGTTCAAAAAAGGTACTTTAGAATAAGATAATGTTCTGGTCTGGTCTGTTCTGTGTGATTTTAATTCACAATAGAATGCACATTGCACTAGTCATTGCTTTTAGAAATGGAAGAAGAGCTTGGCTTTGTTTTCAAGCCTTATACAGGATTACAATATTTTATAAGCTAATTTTTTTTTGATGTTGCTGAAAGACAAATTTTTGTGTTTGGGCAATACTTAGGTTGTGAGCTATCCCACAAATTATGGGCTTGGACTGATGCGTGTTAGAATGATTCTCTAAGCACTATTGTATTTTTCTTCCCCACAATTTCCAAGGATTTCTGAATTATTCAAATCACTGAAGGATGAATGGCATCCTGCAGACTCAGCACTGCATCCTGTGCAGCATCCTTTCAAAGGGATGGGGAGCAGGACAGAGAGGAGTGGGTTCAGCTCCTGTCCCAGGCCCTGCCTGGCTGCTTCTGCTGCAGCAATGGGCAGCGCCTCCGGCGACAGCAGGGCTTGGCTTCTCACCTGTGTCACGGTGGCACCGTGTGTGTGGTGGCATTGTGGCACCGTGTGTGTGGTGGCATTGTGGCACTGTGGTGGCATTGTGGCACACTGTCGCAGTGGCACCGTGTGTGAGGTGTCACTGTGGCACACTGTTGTGGAGGCACTGTGTGTGTCATGGTGGCACTATGTATATGGTGGCACCGTGTGTGTGGTGGCATTGTGGCACTCTGTCATGGTGGCACTGTGTGTGTGGTGGCATTGTGGCACTCTGTCATGGTGGCACAGTGGCACTGTGGTGGCATTGTGGCACTCTGTCGCGGTGGCACTGTGCATGTGGTGGCACTGTGTGTGTCACTATGTATACGGTGGCACTGTGTGTGCCAGCAAACGGACGCGACACGCTGCCGGTCCCCGCTGCCGGTCCCCGCTGCCGGTCCCCGCTGCCGGTCCCCGCTGCCGGTCCCCGCTGCCGGTCCCCGCTGCCACAGCGAGGGATGTGCGGGATTCCAGCGGGGACAGGAGCGTCCCCTGGAGCGGTTTGTATTCCTTGGCTGTGTAAAGCCGGGGATTAGTGCTGGGTAAATCTGTTTCAAAGGAAGCAGCTGCCTCAGGGCTGTGCGCTAAGACAATTGCTGTGTTTCAGCTCTGAAACAAAATAAAGATTGTGCTGTGCTCTGGTACAATGCTGCATACAAGAAAACCAAGCTCTACATTGAGAATTTGGGTCAGGCATTCAGCCTGGTCAATTCTTGACAGTGCAGAATCTTGATAATACCATAAATATTCACGTCAAATGTGTTGTCGCTTTTCAGACTTGTTTCAGATGAGATATTCCTTTCTGGAATTTTACGGAAGTGTGAGGAGACATCTCAGATTGACTCAGCAGGATATGTTGAAATTCTCCATGTGTTTGGTGGCTATGAATATGCTGGGCTGGGTCATGCTGTTTTGGGTTTTTTGGTTGGTTTGGGTTTTTTTTTCCACTATTTTTCTATGAGCAGCTGACAAAATCTCGGCACAGCTGACAAATTTTGGCACAGCTGACAAACCAAGGCATTGGCAGTCAGCTTGTCCCTACTTACAATAAACTACTTGTAGCTCTCTCTCCAGCTGATTGCTCCCCAGAGGATCTCCCGCTGAAATTTCTCCTAGTTTGGAGCAGTGCAGAGGCCCGTGGTTAGCTGGCCATCAGAGGACTGCAAATCAGAGGGAGCTGACAGGTGTGCGGGGCAGGGAGAGGAGGAGCTGCAGGACAGGCCGGGGCTGGGGCTGCAGCAGCTCTGCTGGTCCCCGCTCCCGAGTTCCTGGGGTAATGCCCCGACCAGGAGGGATCGCACCCTGCCTCAAATCTGCAGGCAGGTCTGTTTGCTCACCAACCTGCACGGGCAGAAATAGCCAAAGTAAGATGTTACAAAACAGAATCTCAGCTCCTAGATCCGTCTCACTACTGTCACTGCAGTGGCATGTTCAGGTGTCACCGTACTGAGGTGTGTCACCTCACGTTGAGGTGTGTCAGGACTCACAGAGGAAGATTACTGATTTCTCTAATAGTAGATCATGGAGTCTAGCTTAATGTTAATTACCTGTGAGGTTTCTCACAAAAATCCCCTTGTTGAGGCACCTGTTCTTTCTCCTGTGTAAGGATGAGGCTGTTCCAACACCTCACTGGATGCAGTGCTATGGAATACTGAGACAGGGCTGCTGGCTTGGGGAGTGCAGGAACTGCAGCAGCTGGAGGCAGCAGGAATTTGGGGGGTGGGTAGAGTCTCATGATTGCCTTCTTTTAATTATCCCTGGGCTTGTAGTCACTTCTGAAACCAGGTCACTGGGCTAGAGAGACCTTTTGGTCTGACTCAGTGGTGCTGCTTGGATGTTAATGCTGACAATGACAGCCTGACATTAATCCCTTCAGGGCCAAGAGTTCAGAGGGAGGCTAAAAATCTGCATGCCAGCCTGTGGTGTTCTTTCAGATGGATGTTACTTCTTGCTCCTCTCATTTTCTGAGGCAGAGGCATGCGAGCTGATTACTATAGATCCTGCTCTAAAAAATGGTGACTCTGATGCCTTGCTGATGGGTTTATGGCTGTTAGGAGCTTGGCAAACTAGATCCTCATTTAGCTGTGTGCAAGGATTGTCACTTCATTCATTCCCTTTTGATCATTTATTTAGTGCTCAGTGGTGGAGTCTGATCATCTTGTTCTTTTTACGCTGTATTTTCCCTGTGGGGTCACTGATTATCCATCATGTGGCATGAAACACAGGGACATTCCCCAGTAGAAATCCAGATTACAAACAGAACAATTCACTCAAATGATGACACGGTAAGTGTCATATCAGCAAAGCAATGTACGTTTGCTTTATTTCATTAATCTGATCTTGTCACCTCTAACCCGACATCAGTTTACAGCATCAGGACTGGGAGCCCACTCGGGGCTGGGCTGTCCAGAACCAAACTCCTCCTTTTCAGTGGCTGAGTTATACTGGGATGGATTGTTTGTATTCCTATAGGAACAGTGACTGGAAGGAAGAAGATCAGTGGGTTTTCCAGTCTGTTATCAATCAGTACCCAAGCGATCTTCAGAGGAGGAGGACTTTGTACCTGGATGTGCTGCAGAGGTATCTTCCCCACAAATCCAGGCAGGAGCTGGTCAGTGCTGGTTTACCTATTCATTCAAATATACAAATTCTTAAACTGTCTAGTGAACAGTTGTATTAAAGAATGTATGTTTATTGAATTGTTTTCATTTTAAAGTTTCTTAATTATAAATTTTGTTCTGCACAGTAAAGAAGAAACATCCCTGTTTTTAAAATGCAGGAATTTTAAAACCTATCATCTCTTCAAAACAACTCCTGGGCAGATTTTTAAGTTCCTCATAGTCTTACAGCCAAACTCACGAAAATAATTTGTTAGCATTGTTTCTGCTGTACAGTTTTATAGCTGTGTTATGCCACTCTGCTTCTCTTGGTGTTTTTATTTTTCATGAGGATGTACAGCCTTGTTGCACAGTCTTGGAATAGTTATTTTAATTGTTCTGTGGCACATACATAGCATGAAGAGTAGAAAGTTATCTCCCACTCTAAGGGAGAGGCTATTTTTATACACATAATGCTTTCAAATTGATTGCTGATTCCTCTTGCACTCCACAGTGAATAAGCACATAGCAGCTAATTGAGAAACCCATTTCGAGGCCAGAACACTTCAGGATGTCATAAGGAAAGTAGGAGGCTTTTCTTATCTCTGTCTGTATTTTTAGACCATCTACTTCCCTGTGTTTGAGGAGTGTCTAGTGCAAAGGAATGACAGTGAAGTGATACTGCTAATTAGCCAGAGTTTCACTAAAAATACAGTTCTTGTGGATTTCAGGAATTTTGCCCTGGACTGAACAGGGCTGAATAGTCACGTGCTTTGGACAATGCAGGTATGTTTTAGGCACAGCCACTATTACAGAGTCTCCCTGCACCTTGGAAGGTTCATTTAAAATTTAAAAATCCTAGTTCTACATTGAGCTGATGTGTCTTGGTATGTGTATTAGCATGATGACTCTGGAAATGTTAAAGCACTGTTGTGTCACACTGGAACAGCAGCCTGGAGCCTTCCTCGCCTCCTCCCCCTGAGCAGAGTGGCCAGGGGTCACTCAGAGCCTGATCCCAGAGCAGATCCTCGGAGAGCTCTGTGTTTGGAGGAGCAAACTCCAGCCCCTGCCTTGCTGAGGAGTGTTGTGGCTCCAGGAGCCTGAGAGTCTGGGCAGCAGCCCTGGCAGTGGGAGTGCTGAGCCAGAGTGTGGTTTGGCCGTGGGGAAGGAAGCTCGAGGTGCAGTTCAGCCAGCCAGGAGCTGATAGGAATATCTGTGAGTCAGCATCCCCTGCTCCCTGCCAGAGGCATGGAATTAGCATCTGGAATGGTCCCCTTGACACCTGAGAGCAGCCAGCCATCTCTAGAATCTCATTCATCCCTGTATATTTTGGGGATATGAGACAGGTTCAAGACTCTACTGCCTCATTCCCTGCAGCCTTACCTGATACTGCTTCCATCAAGGTCTTGAACCTTGAATATCCTCACCAACCTCACTGAATTAGGCCAAAGAAAGTGGATTTTGGATTAAACACTCCCCGTTTTTGCTAGGTGGTGACACTGATGGTGGCACTGTGCTGCTTGGCGAACTAAGATTTTATTTCCAAATTTCCTGCTAGGAAAGAAGTGAAGCTGATTCCTGCCTGTACTGCGTTTGTACAATTGCTGTTATTGGTGTCCTGTTTCTCTGCCAGGAGAAGCCTCATCTTGCTGGAAGTGCCCAATATCTCTGGAGATATATAGAAGGACCTGCTCATTGGAGATATATAGAAGGACCTACTTTTATGTTATGTCCTTCAGGGCAGGGGGGGACCCTTGCATTCCATTTATTCCCACTGCAAAAGCTCAGCTGAACAGAGCAGTGGGCCAGGGGGATGCTGTGGTGCTGGAGGGTGTCACTGCCCAGGACACCAGGACATGGTGACATCCCTGGCACCTGGCAGAGTGCCCTGGGCCTGCACTGTGCATTCCGTGGGAATACTGGGGATACAGGAGCTAAATCAGTTACAGCCAGGCTTGCAAACATGTCTGGAATTATAATTTTATTGATGAATAGTTTTTAAGCCTTTCTGAAATGCCTTCCTCTTTCAGGTTGCTCATGAGAAGGCTTGGGATCATTGCCATTCCATCAGGAAGCAGCGCCGGGTGCTGCTGTCAGCCTGGGCTCAGGTCAGGAAAGCCTTTGTCCTCAGGGCCGTGGCCACTGCAGCTGAAGCTGCTGCTGCTCACGAGGCACAAGTGGTGCTGGCTGATTGCAGGCAAAAGCAACTGGAGATCTGTGCTGGTCTGAAAGCAAAGGTACGTTCAGTTATAAATCCATCACCAAATCTGCATCTAACAGATGTGTTCAAAGTGAAGTTTTTTACATGAGCATGAATCTGTTTTCAGGCAAATAAGGGATATCTGTCTGTCCTTCTGGGTTTTTTTAAGAATGCTTTTTAAAACATGAAACAATGGATCCCATAACTTGTTTGGCCTTGTTATAGAAGGTTCACAATATTCTGATTTACTGTGGTAAGAGGTGAAAAAAGATAAAAATACCTGTGTGGCTTTGGTAAGTGAATAGAGTAAAGTGGGAGGCGGCTGGACACAAGAGGAAGATGTTGTGATGTTCATGCCTAAGGTGTTTGTAGGAGGAATCCCATTTCTGGGCATGAGAGTCATGTTCAGATTTGTTTAAACTGCTCTCTGTGATTTTTGACTTGCACAGAAATGAACATCTGAGAGCACGCATGATGTGTTATTCTCACTTTACCAATATTCTCTCTGCTGTGCCCTCGCTTTTCAGTGAAATACTAAACACTTGATTCAGGTTTCCTACGAGAAGGCAAGCATGGTAAAACCTGTTCTGTGAGGCAGGATTTTGATGTTGATGCTGGTTTTTAGTTAGCAATAACACAAAAGCCCTTCTGTCTTGTGTTCTGGAGCTGTCTGGCGAGGAAGGTTTGAATCTAAACACTTTAGGGGTAGAAACTGTCTGGGCATGACTAAGTGGGGAGTACCCTGCTCTGACTCCTGTGTCAGCCTTCCCTTGAGCCAGGGGCAGGAAGGAGTGGTTCTCTGGAGCTGAGGAGGTGTTTGGTGATTTTTTACCTAGGCCTTCCTTTCTGGAATGCCCGTGTGTCTCTTACCTGCACAAGCAGAGATGGAAGGGCCAATTATTCCAGAACTGTGAATTTGAGCCACTTTTTTCCTTTGTTTCTTTTACTTTTCTTCCGCACAAGAAGTAAGAAGCTGGTTTTGGAGTACTTTGTTGTCTTCATGTAAGATTCTCACAGATGCACTGAACATTGTCAGAAAGATTTTTGGATTCTGACCTCCTGTTTCCAGGAGCTGTTTGAAACTTAAACCTATTAGGCCTACACTTTTCAAGGGTGACTTCAAGGGGATCTTCGTTAAAATGTTGAACGTTTGAACAAAACCAACTCACCTGTTTCCCAGAAAAGAGGAATGAACAAGGAACATTTCTTTCATTAAAGGAGGATATCATTGTGACCTTGTTTTGATCAGCTCCACAGCTGCAAGGGCTGCAGGGCGGAAGCTGAGCTTGGGCACAGAGCTCACTCGTTTTCAGAGAAATGATCCTCAATGTATCCATGGGTTCTGTTTTGGACTGATGGTAATATGCATTTGAAAACTCAGAGTTTGCCCAGTTATAGTTCATTTTACAGACTTGCCTTTCTACACTTCTGAACTTCACAACTACAGAGTGCTGGACGTGGAAAGCAGCTGCTGGCAGGTAAAAGGGAACTCGGTCCAGCACCAATTCACACAGGCAAAACCCATCCTGAGAGAGATCCATAAGATGGGTAAAAAGTGAGTCTATCTCTGAGGGAAAGAGTGTGGAACTGGGAATCAGGGATTCGGGCTGCTCTTCCACCTTTTCAACCATTGATTAACACTTTGCACTTTGGGAAGGTCACATCAGGAAGCCGTGCTTGTCTCCCCTCCCAGAGGGGCAGGGCAGTTGCTGTAATGATTGACCTGCAAGCAAACCCTGGGAGTGCTCTGAGGAGGCTGTATCTCACTGAGAGGGACAGGCATCTCCTCCATCTCAGCAGCAGGCCTCACGGAGACACAGCTTTTCTGTTGACCCCACCTGTGGAAGGAAGTGATGGCACACACGGAAAGAGATGTAATATCTGTGCACTGGTTTACTTACTGCAATAACCACACTAAATCACCCAGCTTTTATGGGGTTCTCTTCCTCTGGCAACAACAAACCAAAGGGGCAGCAGACTGACTAAAGAATACATGATTTAAAGCTATTTCAAATGCACTAGAAGCACTTATGCCATTGGTGAGCTTCTAGGCCTTGTGACTGACAGGGAGGGGTAATTAAAAAATAAAGAAAAGTTAAATAATATTTATAGTAGTTTTTACCTGGGGAAAGGACTCTCAATTTTTTATTCCATGTTCCAACTTATGGAAGATCAATGTGTGTCCTTAAGAGAAATCATAGTCCCTAAGGAGGAAGTTTGGAACAACTGAAGAATCTCAGGTGAAATAAATCTCGAGGGCCATATGGCAGCCATCTGAAGGAAATAAAATGTGAAATGGATAATGCTGGGGAGGTAGCACTGTACATTCTTAAAGAGTAAATGTGCCTGGTACGTGTCTTTAACATCCCTGTTTGCCATGGGAAAACAAACAAAACAAACCCTGAGGGGTCACACTTTGAGTGATCAAGAGTCACTCAGATCTGGTGTGCTTTGGGAATCTGATCCCCCAGGGCTCTGGAGCAGACACTGTGTAAAACAAATTTGATCTCTGTAAAATTCCTGTTCCTAAACAACACAGAGAAGCAAATTTTTCCACGTTGCGAGGCAGGTAAGGCAGGAAGTGAGGAGTGATCTTTCCAGAGGATATGGAGGTGCTGCCTCACAGCTGGGGTTTGAAGTACTTGCTGTATGACATCACAAATTCAGGTGAGGGGTCTGCATGCATTCCAAACATTATTTTTCTATTGAATCTATCTTAAAATATTTGTAATCTGGTACTTTTCATTTTCATAGAAAATGATTTTAAAAGGAGACTAGAGGGAAGACCCACAGCAGCAGCCATTAGAGCAGTTGGATCCCTGTGCGTGCTGCTTAGGGGGGGCTTTTTCTTCCTCAGCACAAAGCTGTCTGCCTGCTTGCCTTTAAATCTCTTCTCTCCCTCGTTTTGTGCTCCAGATTTAATCCCCACTCCACTGCTAAGATCCCTTGCAACACATTGTGAATTTTGGGAGAGTAGCTCTTGCATTTCTTATCCTGGCAGAAACTAAGATAAATTAATTTCAAAAAGAAAAGCATTAGGTGGAATTAACAGAGGTATTGCAAATTGTATAAAGCATCCTGCAGATTGCTTTCCTTCTCCTTTTTTGTATTGTAAGAAAGGATGTGACAGTAAACTTAGGAAAAAAAATATTTCCCTATTCAGCATGTAGCCAAGTCAGTGGTTTAAATGCTGTGACTATCAGAGGAGATCAACATTGAAATATTACAACTGAATATTAAAAAAACCAGAGGTATCAGATCCAGTGCTTTGACTATAATCCAATCATTTTGAAGGAAACTTTTAAAAAGAATAAATATTTGAATAGTAAGCTACTTAATAGAATGGTTTTGTTTTTCAGAAGTGTTGTCTAGTCACCACTGAGTTGACCCATTCATTTGTTGGACATAAAAATTACAAGGAAGTTATAATAACCTAAATTTTAAATATAGTTACTCATGTTTGTGGTGAGCTGAAGAGCTGTAGGATGCTACAGGATTTCTCCAAAATGTATGTGAGCAAGTGTCTCAGACTCTGACACTCATCAAAGATGAGCCAGCTCTGACTCAGTAACAGGTTTTCAATCCAGGCCTAATAAACCTGGGTTTAATAGTCTGAGGTCAGCACAGCTCTGACATGTTGTGTGTTTTGGGTCAGACAAAGCTCGTGCGCAGTACACGCGAAGCACTTGCAGAGGTTGTCTCTGCACCTTTGCCTTGCTTGCCCTTCCACCAGTCTGTTCCCCCCGTTTTCCTGTACCTGCGTTCCATCACGTGGTGTTGTTATTTCTGATCTATCTCTGTTAATCTCCTCCCACTGTGTTTCTGATGTTTGCCTGTAGCTGCCGGGGCAGGACTGGGTGCCCTCAGAGCCCCGTGCTCCCGGGGCTGCCGAGGGCAGCTTGCCAAAGCACCAAGGGCGTTCCTTTGGATCCTCCAAGGGCACGCTCACAGCTTCCTGCCTGATCCCCTGGGCTTGAACTGCAGGCTTTTGGGAGCAGGGGCTGCAGGGTGCTGCATGGGAGGAGACCTTGGGCTGATTTGAGAGCTCTGAGGCCCATTGAAACAACCTGCAGCACCCCAGAACTTCAGCTACCCAGAGGAGCACGCAGGGCCTCAGCCTGGCACGGAACCTGCTCCGCTGCCTGTCTGCTGGTGGGAGCTGGAGTGTTTGGGACAAGCCCTTCTCTCTCAAATCTCTAGCTGAAATCGTCCAGTGACACCTGAAGTTGCTTGAGGATGGATGACTAGACAAGCAAACAGCTCCTGCCCACAGTCTTTTCTTAGAATGATCTTCAGAGAGGAAAGTGGCACCTCAGGCAAGCAAAGCTGCACCAAAGTGTTGCAGTTGTAAAGGATCAAAGGAGCTCTCATCCATATGATGGCAGATGGGTCTAGAAAAGAGAATTCTCTATCTAAAGGAAGCAATTTAGATAAGTAGCTGTAAATAGAAATGCAGCCTACTTAAAGTTATGCATGTGTGAATGTTTAAGCCTATATAATATTTACACATGTTAATAAAATGTTGACATTCCCATTGTCAAGAATGGGAAGATGTTCCCAATAATGCTGGATGAGGAAAGAGCAGAGCTACAAGGACAGGCTGTGGGAAATAAACTGTTCACACACTGCCTTGAGCAAAGCTGATGTGCTGTGCTGTGAGTCCCAGGGAGCTGGCACTGCTCCTGTTCTGCATCCCAAGTTTTACCAGTGCTGGTCCCAGCCCTTGTGACCAGTTTGCTCCCTGAAATTGGTGCGTGGTGTTCCTCCTCAGGTCATGACTGAGGGCTGTGCTCAAGTGCTTTTCTATCACATCCCTTTTTCAGATTTAAGCACTTATGTAACTGAAGACAATATTCTGTTAATGATCAAAACGGTTACTTTTAACTACTTTTCTGGTATTTATTTTTTAACCTCTTAGCGGTAGCCTGTGGAGCACCAGATGCTCAAGAGTACCTGTCAAAAATCTATTAGGGATGTGAACCTCCATTGTTTTTCTAACCACAGCCAGAACAAGATTATCTTCTGAGATTAGCAAACTTGTAAATGTATTATTTCTTAATTATCCTATTGCCAGATGCTCTAATGCTGCTCTAATTCTTCTTGCAGGTCTTGTGTAGGCCAGTCAGATGCAGAAATTGTTAGCTTTTACCATTTATTGTTTGTCATTCAAGACCCTGTGGAGTCGGGATGTGATTCTGGGCGCTGAAGAAGTTTTCAGGGTTGAAGAATCCCCAGTTTAGAGAGGAAAGGGCAGATTCTTAGTGCTGAAAGTTACTGGAGACCTCAGAGCACCAGCTGTTAACAGCACACGAGTTTGTTGCTGACAATGGGGATGTATCTGCTGCTGTCAGAGCCTCCCCTCTGACCGTGTGTGCCAGGACTCTGTCCAGGAACACAGACACGTTCTCTGCCAGCACAGGAGAGCTGGGCTGTGTTCCCAGGGGAGGGAGCACCCTGCTCTCTGCTGAGCAGCTCTGGGAGACAGCCCCTTCGTGGGCAGGCTGGGTTTGCATTTACAGCTCGGGCTTTGCCCGGGTTTGGAGTGCTGGGAATGTGCTGGACCCCAGAGCTGCAGGCATTGAGCCACAGAGCACAGACAGCAGGACAGCCCTGGGCCTCTGCCATCAGCATCTCAACAGCACGTGAGCAGCAATGCTTCTTGCTGGCTTGGGGATATATGATGTGGAACCCCTGTGCCAATCTGAACTTCTCCTTCTGCAGCCCCTGACATACTGGCTTTTTAAAACCCTTGTGGCAGTTCAGGAGGCTACTGACACCTGAGAAAAGAAAAATGATACATACCATGCTTATAAAAAGGAACTCCCTAAATTTAAAAAATGATGGCTTTTTCATATTGTTTGGATGAACTCCCCCTGCCCTGTAATATTTCAGACTCCAGGGAACTGTTCTGAATATACACTTTAATTTTTTCTCTTTTATAAGCTCTAGTACTCACACCCTGAGGCACCCATCTCATTAGCTTTCCATTTAGGAATACACACATACACTTCCTATTCTTATTGTATTTCCAGAAATAACACTGAATATTTTATATGTCAGCATGTGGTGGCTTTGAATGGTGCAAGTCTTTTTTTATTATTATCAGTTAATACAGTTACACATCAGTAGCAGGTCTCCCATACATCCCCGTTTCCCTGGCAGTGTCAGCTTTGTTGGGGACAGTTTGCTTGTGGCTTCTGAAGTCTTGGCAAGCAAGTGCCCCCAGGAGCAGTGAAACCCGTGGGGTGCCCGTGGGCAGACGGAGCCCTCCCCGGGCTGGGGGCTGCGTGTGCACAGCTGCTGGGGCTCCTGCTGCTCGGCATGTGCTCCCCAAACCCCTGCCTGCCCCTGCCCAACGCTGCTGTGTGCCCAGCGCTGCAGCGGGCTGGGCAGGTCCTGGCAGGGCCGGGCCGGGCTGGGCAGGTCCTGGCAGGGCCGGGCAGGTCCTGGCAGGATCGTGCTCTGCCCAGAACCAGCTGCAGCAGCTCTGTCCTGCAGGAGGGAATGGCTACAACACCCCTCCCTTACCCTCTTCCTAGTCCTGGCACACAGGGAGGAGTTTGAGCAGGTGAACTGGAGTTTGTATTGAGAAATTGTGGGTGAATGCAGGTATGGTTGAAAACACTTGTTTTTGGAAAAGGAGTGCAGTACTTTTTAGTAGTTGTTGGAGAGACATTTCCATACAGTTAGTGACTTTAAGAACCTGGTTAGTTTTGTAACGCAGACTTCTATGTTTCTGTTTAGTTTGTAAAATATTTAAATCCAAAGGATTTATTATCCTCTTAACCCAAGTGGGATTTATGTGTTTAACTTCTATCACTCTTGAGAGAAGTTGACCAAATCCTTACTTTTCTATGGGAGACTGGGTTTTTAACTTTTTTTTCTATTTTCTTAAAATTATTTTCTTTCTTTGTGCATGTCAGAATGGCAGGGAGTTGCTCATGCAGGAGACAAAGATCAGCATGTGCTGCTTCCACCTGAAGTGTGAATGGCTGAGCTACTTTGCAAGTAAAGAGGCTGCACTGCTAGCACTGAAAGTCACCTTTTAATGAGTTTTCCATGTTAATCTTGTAGTGATCTCAGTTTGACCAGTTCTAGAGGAGATAGAAAGCAATGACCTTGTGTGGGGAAATAAAAAGTTTGCCAAATCTAAACAAAATAATCTTCCTTGTTCTATGATGTGTCCATTAAGATCTGGATGGAAAGCAATATCCTTACTGAAGGGCTGGTGTTGCAATCCTGCTGTTTCTTCAGCATGTAACTTATGACTTAATCACCTTTTATATCTGCTTTGCTTTTTTCTCCTTTTCAGAACACCTAGAAAGGCATAGCTCTAAAATGGCCTTTTCTCCAGAAACAGAATTCCTTCGGTCACCAACTTATTCTCTGGCTGCAGCCTGTATTTTAGAAATGTGAAGGAAAAATGTCATAGTTGACGTGGTTTAAATCCAAATTTGCAATTGAGAGGCATTTTTCCTCTCTGTGCCTTGTGGCTTCCATCTGGAAGAACCAAGAGGTATCTCTGACTTGCCATAAATGGGATAACTCTCAGTTCTATATTCAGCAAGACCCTGAGCAGAGGAGATGGTGATGACGCAGGCAGGAGAGGAGAGCTAGAGCTGGTTTGGGCAGTGGATCACTGTGGTTACCTGACCATTTCTCAGTGTGCCTTTGGGCTCCCAGCTTTCCCCCTCTCCCGAGCACAACGTGAGCAGCTGTGGGGGAGCTGAGATGCCTGAGCAGCGCTGTGGGAAGGCAGCCCGTGCTGCTCTCGCACAACGCAGCGCTCATCCTTTCCAGAGCCCGTTTCCTGCTTCTCAGTGGCTGCTTGGGCTCTGCCTGGACTGACCCAAAAGCTGCTGGGCTTGTCCTGTGGTCCAAGGGCACCTTCAGTGGCTGGACAAGGAGCTTTGCCACCAATACCGATGTTCCTGGTGCTTGTGCTGGTTTTTGAGCTCAGGCAGCCTGTGCTGGCCCCACGGGGAAGCATGGAATGGTGCTTTGTGCCTCTGGCTCACTGGGATCTCCCCCCTGCTTTGTACAACAACCTGTGGGAACTGTGGCACAAACCTGGGGAGAAACTGTGTGTTTTTATGCGTCAGATTTTTTAAATACTGAATTCCTTTAAATTGTATTTGAATCTCTAGCTGTCTCATAATCCCATTTTGCTGTTGGTGACCATGCAGCCCTGACCTGCAGCTCCTGTGTTCCCTTGGTCCCACCATGAATAGGCTGGCCCTGTTCTGCTGTGGGCTTCCATGGTGAGCAAACTTTGTGGTTCTTCTTTTTTGTGGTTTCTTCCACCATGTAGAATCTTCACTTGTGAAGTTATTTTTCTTGAAGAGACCCCCTAAATTTCTTCCCAGGGATTCTTAGAATCAGTTGTGAACAATTTGAAGAAGAAAATGAAAATTGCAAACCATAGTATAAATAAGGAAAGATGAGCAGAAGTGATTCAGAGATTAATAAAACTCTGTGAGATACTGGAAGAGTATCTAGATTGTGTCATTTTATACGGTTGAAAAGGTGAGCTAGAAAACATCAGAGTGGGATCTCAGAGGATTTGCCTTTTATGCCTTCACTTATGACAAACATTACTGGCCTTATCACACAATTATTGGGAACTTTTGCTTAGAACTTGGATTCTACAAGCTCAGTGTGTCTGTGTGGCACAGAGTGATCTGAGCTCTGGGCAGTCATTTCTGACACCCTTCCTCCCAGGATTTTATGTCCTTTTGGTTCCTCGTGCACGTTTTCCTCCCTTTCCAAAGCTGAGGTTGCCCCTGCTCGGCCTCTGCCTCCTCACTGCAGCCAGCTGCCCTGTGCTGCTGGGTGCCCAGCCTAGGAGCCTGATGCTACCCCTTGTGTCTGCTTAAAAAGAGTCATTGCTGCTTGCAGAGAAAACCCCACGTGGTGCTGTGGCATTCTGCATTGTTTTGTCTTTAAAAGAGTTTTATCTGTAACATTAGGTGAATGGTAAATACATTATTGCTATTCAGATGTTACCGTGAAGGAACCAATTTATTACTTTAATTAGTTTGTAGTGCACTTTACATTATTGTAATATGCAATATTGAAATAATGAACTGAAAAAAGGTGTGTATGCATTCTGTTCAGCACAGCAATTTAATAATTCACTTGGCGAAACTTCCTCTAATAATACATGAACTGTGAAATGTACTTGAAATGCCATTTGTAATTAAAAACTTTCAGAACCTAATGTTGGCAGTGCTTGTACTGCTAAAACAAAAACAGTTTTGTGGAACAGGCAATGGAGAGCCAGGTTGCAGTGTGTTTTCAATATTAGTTTAACTACTAGGATTTTTTTTAATATTTAAATAAAATATTTACTGTTGACACAGTAAAATATACCCTTCTGATTTTGAACTGATTGGAATGGGAGAATGCAATCAAGAACACGTTCATTTTTTTGTGCAGTCTGTGGTCCCAGGTTGCTGCTGTAGTGAAGCAGGATTATTGTTTGGGGGTTTTTTGCTCTCCAGACCTGCGTGATCCTGCCTCTGGAGATGAATTCCCGATGAATGCAGCAGGCTTTCTGGGCACACTCCAACTGTGGGAACGCTGGCAGTTGAGCGTCAGGGGGTGCCTTGTGGCCAGCAGAGCAGCAGGGGCCAGGAGCTGCTCCTGCAGAGCCCTGTGGGGCTGCCCAGGGCAGGAGGTGCAGGTCAGGCTCTGCTCCTCCTGCCTGACCACGAGCCAGAGTCCAGATCCTCATTTCTGACCTGCCACCACGTGGGTTTGGTGTGGGAGCCTCTCCTGCCACCTCTTGAGGATGAGGATCCCCTGCCTGGTGCACAAAGTGACCTGGGGCTGTGAGACTAGAACTGCTCTCTAGCACAGAGGATTTCAATGGTCAAATGTGGTTTAAAATTGAAGTATACTGGTATTTGAATCACCTGGTTAATGTCTAATTTTTGTTACTTCTTACACCTCTGCTCTGTTAAGAACATTTTATCCTATATGATTTCAACTCTTCTTCTGGGAAAAGCCATGGCATAAGGCCAGCCTACAGAATCACAGCCACGTATTATACATATTTTGCATGCATTGCTTTTCTGGCTTTTACCAACGTTCCTTTTCTGTTCTGTTTTGTTTTGTTGGTTTGGGTTTTTTTGTGGGGGGGGGGGTGTTTGTTGGAATTATGTCATTTTTTGTCACAATTATAAATGTTTTTAAACGAAATTATTCTTATTTTGCTCTAATGAAAAGGCATGGATTAGACAAACATGGGAGGGAGCAGGGATTATCTAAACAAATTTCATGTGCTGAATACAGAAAATAATAACAGGGTGTTGTGAACAAGTGTGAACAGTGAAACTCTCCTCTGGTATCCTTGTTGCCCATTTTTCTGGTTGGCCTTGGGCTCCTACATTTAAAATCCTAACTGAAAAACGAAAAAGTGGATTCAGAATTGAGATTTTAAAAATGGAAAGCATGTTCTACGCCCTGCGTAAATGTATGTGTTAGTAGTGATTTAGGGCAGAGGAGGGAGCATTGCAGGAGTGGAGATACCCACTGAGTCCCTGGCCCGTCCCTTCTGTCTGGGGAGCACTGCTGTGTGATTGATGCTTTGCCAGCTCAGTGAAGTTGAGAATTTGGTGCTTGGTCATGCCCATTTGTTTGTACACAACCTGCCAGAAACCAGACTGTGTCCCAGCATTGATTTCTGCCCCGGATCAAAAGGCTGTAAGGGTAGAGCTGCGTGGAAACACCCCAGGAGGTGATGGTGGCACATCAGGGTCGGGTGTCAGGACACGGGTTAAGAGGGAGACTGGAGCTGATTCAGGACAGATCAGTGGCTGTGTCTGCTCACTGCTTCAGCGTGCTGCTTCCTTCAGGGAGCTGCCATCGTCCCAGACTCCCTGCAGGGTTTCCAGGCACTGGCTGCCCTGAAGCATCAGGGAGATGCAGCTTTTGTTGAGACCAGTTCATGGCCATACTAATGGCTGCAATCAAACAACCAAACAGGCCCCTGGTTAATAGATCAATGAATGATCAATGATCAATGAATAATGAATGATCAATGATCAATGAATATCCAGGGAAGACCACTAGAGGATGAGGAGAGTTCTCAGACACAGGGGGAACTGAGGCTGCATCCTGAACTGCACCCGGTGGCACTGACCTCAGTATTGGAGAGCATTTGAAAGGAGTGGGAAGCAGGATGTAGGGAAATCCAGGCTTACAAAAAGCAATTTTTTGGTTACATAATGTGACTGTTACCTCATATCAGCTGAGAAAATCTGTGATGTTATTACAGAAGTTTAAAGCTCCTTCAAATGCTGCTGCAGCTTATCCCAGCTCCAATCTGAGTATGCTTTTTGCAGATTTCACTCACTGTTTGCTTGTTGTCAGATTTTAAATCTTTCTATGTATGGTTTTGCTTCAGTCAGTTTCAAAAGAAAGGTAGAAAGGATTGCACGTTCTTCTGACTCATTTTCAAAGCATTTCTTTTTGAGTTCATTAGCGTGGCAAGTGAAGGGTAACTGAAACAATTTAGCATTTTATTTTAGATTTTTAAACCGCTAAACTACGTGAGCAGGCTGCTGGCAAAATTGCTGTGTGAAGATTTCAATTTCGACAGCCCCGGTGTTGCAAGTTTCACGTGTGTGGGAAGCTTGATTCGGGTGTTGCAGCTGAGGCTGAAGGGACCTCTCCAGACCCCGAGGTCACCCCTGCCCAAGCAGGGTCAGGTACAGCTGGTGGCTGTGTGGAATCCAGGTTTAAACAGCTCCACAACCTCCCTGGCCGGCGTTCACCAGCCTCTCAGTAGGGAAGTGATGAGTGCATTGGAATTTCAGGTGTTCCAGTCTGTGCCTGTTGTCTTCCCCCTGTCACTGGGCACCTCTGGAAGAGCCTGGCTCTGTCCTCTTTGCACCCTCTGCATTTTCAGGTTATTTTCATGTTATCACTTTGCCTGCACTCCATGAGAAGCCACAGCATTGTTCAGTCTATTGCAAAGAAAAAAAGTATAATTGTTATTTTAGCAAGAAGCAGGGCAAGCATGGCCTTGTTCAGAGATGCAGCTCTCTGAGAACCTTGGACCATGGGGAGTGCTGGACTTCTAAACAGAACATCTTTAATAAGCACAAACCAGAAGAATTAATAATCTGCACACACAGCCAGTGAAACGCAGTAAAGGTGGGAAAATTGTAAGCATTTTCATATCTTTGTATTAAAGTGCTGTAGTGTAGAAAACCAGCTGAAAAATGGCTGCAACGCTTGCTCCTCAGAGGAAGGCAGAGCTCTATTAGTGCTTGACAAATCCATTACAAAAGGAGCTGGCAAGCCAACAAAAAGGAGACATCACTGATCCTGTAGACAGCAGTGTGAAACAGATGAGCACACAGCTCGTGACAGCCCCGAGGTGCACGGGCCCACGCAGGTGGGACACTGCAGACGAGCCCCTGCCCAAGGCCAGGCGTGGGGACAAGCTGTCACCCTTGACCAGCCCAGTCAGGACTGGGTCAGCAATGGATTTTTGGCACGCGGGGCGGGGTGGTCCGTGCCACCCCCAGGAAGTTTTTTAGGAAGTGTGGCAGGCCCTGCAGCCAGGGGTGCAGGGAGCTGTGCCATGCTGGGCAGCTCTGCCTCTCTTCCCACGGAGGAGAGGGGTGTGTGGGACCCCGCGGGCCCTGAGCAGGGCTCCCAGACTGGGCTGCACCGTCTGTGCTGACAGAGGTGCAGTCTCTGTCACTGCAGTGAGCCCTGGGTGTGAGCAAGGAGCTGTTACAGGAGGGCCTGTGCTACGGGCTGCAGGTGGACTCTGCTCTGTGACTCTTGGTCTCCATCCCTTCTCAGGTTCCATGTGCTGAAGGGAGATGTGAATTACTGAGATGGTTTTAGCAATTTTGCCTAAAACCTTTTCATATGGGATTTGGTAGCATATTATGCTATCAGTTGGGAACTGCAGGTGAACATGCAGAAAGGTGGTGCTTGCTAAATGGCTGTGCTGTTGATAAGATTATAAACTTTGTAAGAGGATTACGTGAGTTTCCTTCCCAGTCTCAGCCTGGCAGGATCAGTGTTACACAGGCTGCTGCACGACTGTCTCTTCAACTGTTTCTTCCAGGTTCTACAGTGGAAAGCACAGCAGGAAGAAGCTGCTAAACTAGAAGCTGCTGTAGCTGCCAGAAGAAAAGAAAAGGAAGATGAGAGAGAAAGGCTACAGAGAGAACAGGAAACCATCCGTAGAGCTCAGGATAAAGAGAAAGTATGAGAAACTTTTATACATTTCTGCATATATGAATGTGTACCATTGCTTCTAAAATCGACAGCTGATCTCACAGCACATGTATTCTCGTAAAGTGTTATGTATTGATGTAGAGATGGGCAAATGTCAGCTCTGATCTGACACACCAGTTATGTTCCTCTGTTGCATTTCTTAGAAAAAAGCCTCAGCAAGTCACCGTGTCTGTGTCACAGAAGCAGCAGAGAGGCAGGTCTGTGCTTTGAGCAGCAGTGCAGCCGCGGGAAGCTGGCAGTGCTGCAGCTGTGTGCTGCAGTGCAGCAGGGGGGCCGGGCAGCGCTGTGCCTGCAGGGCTGCACAGCTGCAGGGGCACCCTGGGGGACGGCGCTCCCAGGCTGGTGTGCTGACTCCTTGGGAAATGGCTCGGGTGCAGCTCAGCAGCAACTCAGAAATGCTCTGTGGTGAATGTAATCCTTTAGAAATTCAAGCTGTGTCACAAGTGTTTGTGCTGGCCTTTTTACCGAGTGATATGGCAGAAGTCCCTGTGGTTGTTTCACTGAGATTTTACCTCTGAGTGCAGAGGCACAGAGAGGGGCATTTCGTGAGGGCTGCTGCTCAGGTCACGAGCAGCTTTGCTGCTGCTTCTCTTTTTGTTCCAGCTCGTTCTGTGTGTTTGCCTTTGTGCACATGGTGTTTGTAGTGGCAGGTGGCTCTGAAACCACAGGGAAGGAAGAGGTTTAGGGAGCCAGGGCTGACCCAACCACCACCAATATTCATTTTATCCGTAAATATTCTGGTTGTTCAAACTTTTCTCTTGCTGAGTGTAATGAGTAGATAGAGCAGCCCTCTGCCCATGCACAGATGGAATAGCAGCTGTTTGGGGTCAGCAGTCATATGTTCATTGGAGTATTTTACATCCTAGATCCTTGAAAAGGCTGATAACCTTCTACTGCAGCTGCTTTTCTGGGGAATGCAAGCAGAATGGAAGGGGTAGTCTTGGTGGAAAAATATATTCAAATTAGTGTTCACAGTCTGATTTTACTACTTTTGATATGGGTGCTCCACACCCTCTTGCTCTCCTAGTAAATATTCTGTTAGCTTGTAGTGCTCTAAAATAGAAATTTTATTCTAAAATGATCAAAATTGGAATCTCTAACCTAATGCTTTTCTTACTTGCTTTGTTCTCACTGTCTGGGCTTTGGAATGAGTGTTAATTTGTTTGCTGTATTTGGTCAAACTCTAGCTGAAAAAATATTGGGCTGAGAAAGAGCTCAAGTGGCAAGAACAGGAGGAGAGAGATCTACAACATCTGGAGGAATTGAGAAAATTAATGGCTGAACAAGCGGCCAAAGACAGAGAAAGGTAAAAGAAATTAAATGTGAATACCTTTAGTATCAATATTATCTTCTTATAATTTAATTTGTTTTGATCTCCTGACCTTCATTTTTAGAATACATCGAGGATAATACATTTTTTCCTTCCTGTTTGGCAAATGCTTCAAACCATCTAGTCAGGTTGCATCCTAGGTGATTGTATCCTAGATGCAATTTATTTCAGTTTGAATTAATTAATTAACATCCATCAAAACTTCAGACCATTGTAAGCACCAAACTGTCGTAAAATGTAGCTGAGTAATAAGACCTTCTATATTTCACTTTGCATAATGATTTATAATCAGGTTTGGTTTGTTTGAGGGGCAAGTGCAAGGAACACATTCAGCACTTAATAGACTCAAAGATATTTATTACCTTAGAGAGTCCTAAATTGCTCATCTAGTTGTAGATGCTCTTCACCTGTTTGATGGGGTTTAGGACTTGAGCCTGCTCAGGCTTGAATGGCCAAGTCTTTGCTGCCCAATATGACCTTTCACAGCCTGCTGAAGATATACTGGATTTCACAGAGGAATCCCTCTGTCAGAGGAGCATAAAACCCCTGCGTGTGGTTGGTTATAACTGCTCTCAAAGCACAGGCTGACTCTTTTTACATAGAGGAAGCCACCAAGTTGTGTGGACCAAAAGTGCAATTAAAATAGGATTAAAGTGCCATTAGCATTGGAATATTAAAGTTGGTCCTAAGGATTCTGTGGGAAGCACTACTTGAGTATTTGTTAGGACACCTTTCTGACAGCTTAATTTAAATTAAGTGTGTCCTTATGCTGCAAATATATCTCTACCTTTCCTTAAACATGCCTGCAGTGCTTTTGGCACATAGGAGGAGGAACACGTGTATTTGAATTACTGGAGGAAATAATCACCCCTTCAGGCTGCTGTGAATCAGAAGTCAGTAAATGTTGTGCGTTTTGTCACTCAGAACTGACCCCCTGTACAAAATGAAACATTTCACTGTCCAGGCTCAGGTGCACATGTGGCACTGTCATGTCCAGTGCAGCTCTGCAGAACTGACAGTGTCCTGGTCTGTGCTGCCTGCCAGAGCACAGAAACTGGCTCTGAGTCTTGGCAGGACACTCCTGAAACATGGCACAGGCTGCTACCACAGTTCTGATCCAACACGTTTTCAGGGTCTTTTGGAAAAGGAAAAAACGGGCTAACTGACTATTCCAAGAACAGGAGATGGCCTGGATAGCGCATAGAGTTTCTAATAGGTACAATAAAATATTTTTAAATCAAACGGAATTAATTTAAAATAACGAATTGGGTTTGTTTATGAAAAAGAAACCTATTGCCACAGAGTCACTATGGTGTTCTGTTTATTCAGGTCCTAGTTTGTAATTGCAATAGTCAGGGCTCTGACCAGGTCAAAGTAAGGGATTAAAGGCACCTGAAACCAAGTATAAAAGCCAAGTATAAAAAAGTATTGGAAGGGTGTTCCAGCTTAGGAAGATGATGTGCAGTTGAGGATGTATTTCCAAGGCGTCTGCCTCCCCTGGGTGTGGATTTCATCGCTGTGCCATTCCTGCTGACAATGACACTCCACCTTTGGTAATGCTGGCTGTGCTCTCTGCAGCCTGTGGGGGACGAGAGCACAGCCCCGAGAGCAGGACCCTGGCAGTGCCCGGCTGCTCCCCGGCTGCAGTCAGTCGGGATCACCTGGACTGGCTCAAACTGGGCACAGAAGGGCCTCAGAATGCCTCCGTTTAGCCCTGCTTTGTATTCCCCTGGGCAGGAAAACTGCCAGGGGCACACAGAGTGTTTGACCTCAGGCCTGGCCAAATCCCCCCCAGTCTGCCTTCTTGGCTTTGCACAGAAGCTTCCAGAGTACTGAATTTCATGTTTGGTAACTCTGGAGTATTTTAAAATGTATCACAATAGTCAGCTCAAGCAGAGTGAAAGGATTTCAGTATAATTTTTGTCATTAAAAAAAAAAGGTCTGCTTTTTATTAAATGTTCTCCATGTAAAAAGCAGATTAGACTTTTTCCCTGGCACAGAACAACCCCTGAGCACTGCTGCTGTAGCAGCATTTCTCTGCCTAAACTACACTGGACACTGTGAGAAACTGGAAGCCTCTCTGGGGTACCTTGTACCACACTCTTGGGATAAATCTGTTTGTCCTGCTAATTGAGATTGGGTTGTTGACACAGAGGTCTGCACTAGCCACCAGCAGAACTGTAGGTTTAGTTCTGATTGTTGCAGTTTGTAGCACAGGTTTTATACTCCCTTGAACTTACTAAAATTTGGAGAGTAAGAAAATAAAAATACATGTTTTGTTGAAGTTGAAGCAGCCGTCTCATCTCAATTTCTCTAAAGGCAAGCTCAAATTTGAAGGGCAAAAGGAGGGTAATTCTCCAAATTCAAAGCATGGCATTGGCAACTCCTGTAGGAGGACTAAAAGTGACATCCCAACAAATATCTATAGCTCCATAAGGAACAGACTCTGCACAATAGTCTAAAGATGCCTGCAGTGAAAGTTGGAGCAGCACAGTAGTGCTGTGGGTAAAGTTCTGGAGTTACTGGTGGGAACCTCCAGCTTTTTCCTTTGAAAGAAGGGTATAAGTCTCAAGTTGTTTTTTTCTTTTTCCAGTGACAAGACTGGGAGTGAGGTGTTTCTTTTAATGGAAAGGGTTATAGGAAAGATTTCTTCTGCCATACACAGATGTGAGAGAACATTTCTTCTTGGCAAAGAAAATGGGGGAGAAAAAAAGAGTACCAGGGCTATATAAAGCACGCTAGAGAAAATCTGTGGTCTAGACATGGAATCTGAAAGGTTAGCCGAGTTGTTTAAAAGAACAACTGACCAAACCCACCAAGGAACAAATCAAAAAGCACAACTGCCCAGACTCCCCTTCCCCAAAAACCCAAACTGAAGAACTCCAACAAAAAGAACGCCTTGGAATGAAAAAGCCCCTTTGTGTTTCTGAGGTGTTGATGAACCGGCGTGGCCTCACAAGGTGGGTCTGGAGACCCTCGGGCAGTTTTGGGATGAAATGGCAGCACAGAGAGCGCGGAGTGAGTGCCCAGCGTGTCCCTGTGCTCGGCAGGGTGCGGTTCCGAGGAGCCCTGCTGGAGAGGCGGCTGCTGCGGAGGAAGGAGCTGGCCCTGCTGCGGGCGCGGCGGCAGCAGCGGCAGGAGCAGCGCCTGGCAGCGCTCCGGCAGCAGGTGGGCTGCCCTGGCTGCAGGGCACACGCACGCCAGCCCTGGCTGCCAGGGCAGGCTGAGCTGAGAGCGCCGTCTCTCAGAAGCAACAAAGGAGCGAGGTAAAAGGCACTTCAGGGCTGACCACAGTCATTCTCTCCTGTTATAAATCCTGTGTCCTCTGCAGCTCTGACAACAGGAACATTCTGTCATTGAATTGTACTGTAGGAGCTGCTGATATCTGAGAGGAGATAGAGATGGTTTTTTTCCAGGTTGGATGTGATTTTTCTTCTGTGATTTTTTTCTGGGTTTTGTTTGTTTCAATAACCTTAAGTCTGCCTTGAGTCTAAGGCAAGATTTATGAGTAATTTATATTCTTTTTAAATTCTGAAAACTTGCACACCTTGAATGACTTTTCTTCAGAGATATTTGAGTCTCTGAAACTTTTGCACATTACTTTTAAAAAGACACCCATAAAATGCTAACTAATGCTTCTAATGTCATAGTAAAAGTACTGCTAGGGTTAATTTTTTTTTTTTATACTGCTGATTTTTGAAAGAGTAATTTTGTCTTAATTTACATTTTTATATGTAATCTCCTTGTTTTTTCCTCCAAAGAGGCTGGTTGGTAGTCATGATCTGTTGAGCTCTTCCACTGAGTCAATTCTCTTGCCAGAGTAGAAAATGCTTCTGGAGGGGCCTTTGCCTGGGATGTTGATGCTCCCACTTCATTATACTTCTGATCAACATCTAGTCTTTGTTTCACACTAATGAAATGCTGCTTCATAAAGTATGTACAATGTTTGTATGGGGAGGGGGGGAAAGGTCTTTGCTAAAGTCATTTGGCCTGTAGATTTGGGCAGCCTGTAAATACAAAGGTGATATTTTATTAAAGAGATGGATGAAGAAATTATCATATGCAATTTAAAGTATTTTTTTCTGGTTTTAGCCATTCTTCATATGGACTTCTGACTTTAGCTATTTTGCTCGTGCATCTTTCTGTATTTTTCCAAAGTAGTATTAGCCTGTATCTGAATATTTTAACACAAAGAAAGTAAGCAATGAAAAAAAATTAACTCTGGCACAATACAGTGTCTGGGAGTCTTTGATATTGATCTAGCCACAGGAAATTACACAGTTAAAGCAGATGCACTTCAGAAAAAAACAGAGCCGTATTATTTGGGGCATATAACTCAATGCAGTTGCCCATGACTCTGTAAAATTGTGAATTATCGCTGAGCACCTTTGTTTCCATTGAAACAAAAAGAAGAAAGTCTGGACTTCCAGGAATTGTGGGTACTGCAGAATGTTGAGGCTCCTTGTAGAGACCGGGTTGGACAGCGGGGCTGATGGCAGGGTCTGTTGGAGAGCTCAGGGTGCTGTTGCTTCTCTCTCACACACCCTTGCTGAGCCCAGGCTGTGTCTGACCCTGTGCCGCTGTCACACTGCAAAGACAGTGAATAATGGTGTTCTCAAAGGGTGTGCTCCTGACAGTGACCTGCTCTCCCCTTAGCTCTACACTGACAGAGTAATTGTGACTTTCATGCTGTGTCTTCAGGTTGCCGTTGTTGCAAAATTAGATCCAGCCAGAGCAGTGGCTGACACGGTGGCGTCAAAGGCTCGGATGGGCGTTGGAGCCAAGGAGGAGTTTGAGCTGCAGCAGCCCCTGTTCAGGCTGCACACCTACAGTGAAGAGCAGGTAAGGGCTGTAATCGTGCTGTGTAAATGAAGCAGGAGCTGAACTGGCTGTACTCGTGTTTCAGGGCACTCAGGTTGCTGGGGAGGCTGCTCCCTCAATTTCAAATGGAACATCTTGACATCTTTAAATTCCCTCACTGTTCCCCATCTGCTCAGTCAATGTATTTGCAATTATTCCCACTCTGGAATTTCAAAATTATTTATGGAGAGAAGAGCTATGGTACAATTCTGCAGTGTAAAAGCTTTCTTTTGATACTGAAAAAGATTAAATTCAACATTGTCTAAAGTTGTCCAGCACTGCCCATTTTAAGACATTTTAAAGCTGCTCAGTTTGGTAATGGAAAGATGTGTGTTTTGTTTGGTTATTAAAATTCCCCAAATCTGACCAATGTACAAGGTTCTGACAAATCTTAACTTAAAGATGCTTTGAACATGTATATCTGGGTCCTGTGTCTTAATTCTCAGCAGGCTCTGTCTGTTTCAACTGCAGACAGGTTTGGTGCTGCTCAGGCTGCAGCATGTGATACCCACCCAGCACATCCCCGTGCTCCTTCCCAGTGCTGCAGGGGCTGTGGACCATGTTCCCAGTGCTGCAGGGGCTGTGGATCATGTTCCCAGTGCTGCAGGGGCTGTGGATGGATCATGTTCCCAGTGCTGGTATCCAGCAGCTCTGGGCACTGGGGAGGTGATGCTGGAACTGGAACCAATGTGTCGCTCTTCCTTGCATTCCAGTGCAGTCCCACTGCACACCATGGAACAGGGATTGGAAAGAGGCTTACAGATTTTGTCAGATAAACTTCTGACAAATTTCAGAAGTAATTTCCCTCAGATTAATTGTTGTTCTGACAAATGGAGGTGGCACTGCCATGTAAGCACAAGGCGACACTGTGGGAAAAATCATAAAGGCATTTGAAGCACTTGGGTTCTGTAGGAACAGCCAGGAGGAGACTGGAGTCTGTGCTGCACTTGGGGCTGTGTGCATGGGGAACACGGGGGAAGGCAGCAGCTCCTCAGGGAGCTTTTTGGCTTCTATTGATCATTGCTGTGGTTTTCTTAACAGGTCATTTCTGACGCCAGGCTCCGTGCCGAGCTCGCTCTCCGGGAAGCTGGACTGCATAAAACACTTTATGCAAGAGAGGTTTTGTCAAAACTTCCCCCACCGAAGCTTCCAAGAAGAGACATGGAATCTACAGCTTTTAAAATGTAGAGCACGTCTCATCGGAGAGGCAGAGCAGCATCAGGGCTCTGGTGTGACCCACGATATGCAATTACATACATTCCCTTACCTTCCCTTTGTTTGTCCTAGAAGTGCTCGGTTCCCGGTGTGAGCAGCCACTCTAGAGCCCTCCAAGCCTTTCTGAGCGGGGCTGCGCCACGTTGCACCTGCCTGCTGTGGCTCTGGAGAGGCTGGGCTGTGTGCTCCTGGAGTGGGATTGCCCCCGTGCCTTTAGACTGCGAGCTGGGACACCTTGCTGAAGGACTGCTGCACACAGCCCGGGCCAATCGGGTGTGCAGCACCTTGAGGAGGAGTTACACAGCAGATACTTTAGATTTTATTATGTTACATGAATAAATCCCACAATTTTCTTTCCAGGTTTCTTGAGAATTTGATTTTTTTAGTTATAGAATCTTCATTGCCATGAATGTTTCTAATATTCCTTGATTATGATAAGATAAAACTTAAACCTTTGTCTATATTTAGAAGGCAACTTGCTGCATCATATTTACTGCAAACCATTCATTCAATTTAATATTGCAGATTAGTTTTTCAATATAAATTATAAATAGAGATGGGGTCTTTATTTCTTTATTTTCTGGTGTGACAGACAGGGTCAGCCCAGGAGCAGCATAATCCCAGAGCTGCAGCTGAGTTCAGTGGGGAAACGCTGCAGAGCCTGCCCTGAGCCGGGGGAGTGATGTCTTCTGGACTCAGCCTTGGTGTGCTTGTGCTAAAATTACAATTCTGTGTATATTTGTGCTTTTTATTTTGGTATCTCCTTTGGGGTAACTCGTTATTTTTAAAACACACTTGGCCACCTCACAGCCGTCTGTTCCTGTGGGGATATTCCCTGGATATTCCTGCGGCGAGACCAGCAGTGCTCTGCTGTGGGGAACAGACTGGCTGTGAGACAATTCCCAGAAAGGCATCATCCCAGACCTAGGCAGTTGATTTTTTTTTCCCCTTGCCTTTAAAAGCAGATCTACAAGGTAAAAAAATTTGCACCAGTGGAATTGAGATTATAGTTGCCATATTTTATAAATACCGAGACGTTAATGAGAAAGAAAGTTTAAAGGGAACAGACATTGGTTTTGAAATAGTGGGCACAGATTTTTTTTAGGCTGAGACTTGTGGTTGTTTTCATGTCTGTAATGTCCAAGAGTGGAGACTGAGTAGAAGTCTATAGAAGCCTGGGCTACCTCAGTGCAACCGTAAGTTGGGGCCTTTAGTGATACCGTGAGGCCAGAATGAGGATTTTGGGGAGGTTTCACAAAACAGTGGAGCCTGGAGAACATGCAGGTCAGTAAAAGGGTGTTTCACACAGCACTACAATGCCAGGAGAGCTCTGCGGACCCCTTGGCTGTTCCCCAGCCTGGCCAGGCACCTCTTTCCTGCTCCTGTGGGAAGGAGGTGGATGTTTCACCCTACTTCATAATCCGCACCTTAGAATTGGTCACGACTGATCAGAACCCTTCAGGAAATGGAAATGCTTATAATGACAGTGGCTGTCATGATCAATCTTTCTACACCTAAACAAAAAAAGATAAATTTTCCAGGTTACATACATGAAAATAGTAATTACAAAAATGTAATGATAAATGGGCTTCTCAACCTGCACCTCTTGCAGCCCTGCTTTGTGTGTTTGGCTGGGAGGAGTGGCAGTTCAGAGCTCAGCTGTCTTTATGCCAGGAATGAAGCATGGGCAGTTCACTCTCAATCAAATTTTTATAAAGCTTGATGAGAATATCTCTGTGAAAATGAAGTTACTTATTTGTGAGTTTTGGTAGTGAGAAAAGTGTCTTTAATGTCAGCCAGTGCTTGAAGGTCAGGTCCTCAGCTGACCACGGCTGGGTGCTGTGGTGTCCCTCTTGTACTCAAACTCTGGCATGTGCCTCTTTGTGGCATCTTTAAATACTGTAGGAATGAAAATATGAACGGCCTTTGTGACAGCAGTAACAATAATGGTCAAAATGTGGATTAATTTTCATATTATTTACTTAGGTTTTGTCTTCATGCCCAAAGCAAAGGGCTGTCCTTCCAGGAAGATCGCTGTGGGCAGGAGTGGCCCGAACAGGACAGTCCTTTTCGGCGGCCGGAGCCGGGAGTGAGGAAGGTGCAGCTGCGTCCCGCAGCCCGAGCCGGCTGTCAGCGCAGACGGTGTGAGCGCGGTGCCAGCCGCGCCGGGGCGGCCGCTCGGCCCCGCGGTGAGCGCTGGCTCCGGCCCGGGCCGCTCGGCCCCGCGGTGAGCGCTGGCTCCGGCCCGGGCCGCTCGGCCCCGCGGTGAGCGCTGGCTCCGGCCCGGGCCGCTCGGCCCCGCGGTGAGCGCTGGCTCCGGCCCGGGCCGCTCGGCCCCGCGGTGAGCGCTGGCTCCGGCCCGGGCCGCAGCTCGCCGTTCCCGGAGCGGGCCGCGTGTGCCGGGCCCTGCGCTGCTGCCGCGGCCTCAGCCCGTGCGGGGGCAGCCCCAGGCGCTTGCGGATGAAGGCGGCGATCAGGCGCTGCGGCCGCTGCTGGTACTCCCACAGCACCTCGTGGGACGCCCGGATCTGGTCCCCCTCCAGCCGGTCCAGGAGCGCCACGCACACCACGGCGGCTGCGGGAGCACGGAGCGCGGTCATCTCACGGGCGGAGCGGCCTCTCCTGCCCGGGGAGAGCGGGGAGAGCGGCCCCTCCTGCCCGGCCCTCACGGGGAGAGCGGCCCCTCCTGCCCGGCCCTCACGGGGAGAGCGGCCCCTCCTGCCCGGCCCTGACGGCCGGAGCCGGGAGCTGCGGCTCCGCTGCCCCCAAACCTTCAGGGGCAGCACGGCCGGGACGTGCTGTAGGGTCCGCAGGGGCCTGAAGGGAGCAAGCTGTTGGCTTGCCCAGCACGCACTCAGGTCTCCTAGTGCACACTTGGGTTTTACTGGACTATGAACTTTGCTTTAGTGTTCTTTTCTAGATAAAATCATTAAGGATATGTGTTTGGCCCTCTGACACAGAACGGGACCCTTAGAGTGGGTTCAGCCTGTGTGTGGGGAGGAGGTGGAAGCAACAGGACTCACCTTTGAGGCCACACAGGCCACACAGGGCGGCGAAAGCAGTGGACTCCATCTCAATATTCCTCACACCGGCCTCATAAGCCCTCCTTAAGTACGCCAACTTTTTTTCACTTGAAAAAGAGCATAATGCACCATCTAATCTCCCCTGACCTGGAAAGGAAGCAGAGAACTGTCACTGTTGGCCTTGCAGGCGTCATGGAGCGTAGGTGAAAATGGGAAGTCCAGTGGTGCCCACATTCTGTCTGAGGCCCACAAGGTTTTCCTGTGAGCAGCTAGTTCATCCTCAGTGTTAAAGTCAGCAAGATGTGTCTCTGTATAGGGGAAAGAATGACACAGGTTTCAACATTGGTAAAAGCTGAGGTTAAGGTGAGTTGGCCCTCAGGTACCAGCGGACGCTGTGCTCTGTGGGGACAGGCCATTGCTGCATGGCAGCCGTGAAGATCTGCCAGGTTCAACCCCAAAAATGCCAGCTGACTGCAGAAGAGGTGCAACAAGCTGTGCAGAATGGGAACACTGAGGAGAGGAAACCCCTTTCACGTGGATTTAATTTTTCTGCAGAGGCTGCTGTGGATGGAAGCTGGAGCTGCTGGCAGAGGCATTCCTGGTGTGGGCAGCCCCGGTGTGGTCGGGGAGCTGGTCCCAGCCCCTGGTGCTCCCCTGCTGCAGCTCCAGGTACCGTTGCAGGCAGGACTGACACTGTGTTCAGTGAGGGCAGCCATCCCCACCCTCTCCTCTAACCCCTCCGGGGGCTCTGGCTGTGCTGCTGTGTGCTCGGAGCAGAGCTGTGCCCTGTGCAGCTCCTCCTCTCACACTGTCTGAAGGCCCTGGGGCAGGCAAGTGCTTACCTGTGGCTGGCCGGCCTGGACCGCCCTTCAGTTTATTGCTGCTCCTACTTTAATCCTCTCAAATGGCTTTTTGTTTAAATAAAATATGGACTAAAGCAATACACAGATGGCTGCATCTGCAAGCAGATCTAAAGGTTTATAAATAGTGCTCAGATTATTAATTCTTCATTTATTACGTTCCATCCACTCTGCAGTCAGCATTTAATTTTGCAAAGGAAATGGTTCCAGAGTAACCAAAGTTTGTTTATGGAAATCTCACAGGCAACCTAATGTTTTCCTAGTGTTTGGTAGTTCTGAAGTGACAATCTTGCTGTAGGGGAGCAGCTTGGTGGCAAACTCAGCAAGGTGCAAGCAGTGGTACTGTGTGTTCTGGGGGTGCCTCCCGCCCTGCCTGGGCCCCCCAGCGCCACGTGGGTCTCTGGCTGCAGCCCTTCTGGGGCCTGGGTTCCCTGGATAGCTTTGTCCATGGAGGAGTAGAAAGACTTGGCATTGTGTGTGGAGAGGAGGGACAGACGAAGCTGGTTTTACCTTCGTAGAAGTCGTAGGTGCACATGGTATGGCCAATGAGCGTGGGGAAGTCAGGAAGGTCCCTGCTGCAGGCGAGCAGCTCCTCCGCAAGGCCCTTGTCCAGCTCGGTGCTCCGCACCACCACGTCGTCCAGCACCACCTGCTCAAAACGTGGCTGGAAGGAGGAGTCCACGGCCGTGTCGGTGATCACAACAGACCCAGCCTCGATCCCTGTGGGTATGGAAGCTGAGCTTGCCAGAGCTCGTAACACCTGTGTCCTGCTGCCAAACCTCAGCACAGCAGGAAAATCTCAATAGATCTACGTGTGCTTGCAGAGCTCCTCTTTTCAGAGAGTAAAGATGTCAGAGAATAATGAAATTCATGAAGTAGCAGGGATGTACAAGTAAAATGCACAGAATCAGCAGAAGGTAAGGGATTGTGAGAATGTGCTGAGTGACAGGAGTTTAGCTGCTTCTGGCTCGCAGGGATCGTGTGCCCCCTGCCATCTTGTGCAAGGATGGGCAGCACCACTGCCTCAGCCAGGAGACACGGATTCATCTGGGTCACCTCTAATCCACGTTTTCTCTTTGGAAAGTGACACATGGCTGTAGTGGAATCAAGGCCTTTGTGCACACTGCCAAACCAGTCGCTACAAGTTCTCTGGGTTTGTCCCAAAACAAAATACCGTGTTTGATATTTAGAGACCTGAAAAAATGCTAAAGTTCAGAGCTGCATGACCTATTGCTGCGAGTTCTTTTTAATAATAGCTGTTTGGCTCTGAAGAAAGGCCACGAATTGCTTACCTAAGCCCCCAGAAGTACCGATGCGTATAATAGTAACGTCCCGGCATTTTGCGTGGTGCAGCAGTTTGATCAGCTCATGAAGCATAATGGAAATGGAAGGGATGCCCATTCCATGCTGTTGGAAGGAGAGAAAAGAGAAGCATCAGTCCCCACGAGACTGCGGCAGGTGACAGGTACGTGACTGCAACAAGCTCAGGGTTATGCTGTGGCCTCCTCTGCTGACGATGACAACAGCAGTTTTTTTGAGGGGGAAGAGACATCTTGGGGTCTTTTTAGTCTGTTCAGGTGAGGTGTCTAACCTCTTCTCCTCCCCTCAATGCTTTAAAGGTTCTTCAAGTCAGTAGAGCTGGTGTTCATGCCTGGGGACCCTGTGTGGGCCCACAGATGGTGCCAGTCCTTCAAGGAAGGTCCAAAATTACATCCCAGCACCTGAATGCTCCCAGACCTTCCCCATGCATTGCCAATCCTTAAACCATGTACTGACTCGTGCTTTGTGGTGTCCTGCTCATGCTCTGGGAGTGGTGAATTTCAGTGAGAGCAACCTGAGCCTTCACTTCTCCATGTGCCTTGCAGCCTGTCCTCACCCCACACTGGAGCATCTCTGCAACATTGCTGGGCACAATGGGCAATGGAAGGGTTTGTGTCCCTCGGTGAGGACAGGCTTCAGGGTCAGGTGTTTGCTGTGTGCCTTGCAGGCTGCCTGTCCCTCTTCCTGGCTGACATTCCCTCTCCTGCTGCCCTTCTGTCCCCAGCCCCTGTCTGGCTACCAGCTCCCCACTGCTGGCACCGGCTGGTTCCCATCCTCCACGGAGCGTGCTGCCCCACTCCCATCTCTGCTGCTGCTCCCCAGGGCTGCCAGGTGTTCTGCGGGCCTGGAGCTGCTGCGGCTTCTGCTGCATCTGCCCAGTGCTTCTTGCTTGGTCATCTGTCTTCTGCTCCACTGCTAGACCAACATCCTTTTCTTAGCTTTACTTTTAAGTACAAAAGATGTTTGGTGCTGTGGAGTTTGGTTTTTCCTGTTGAAAATGCCTCACATTTTTTTGGTTTTGCTATCACCTTCAAAAACCTGAAGGAAGCATATATGAAAGCTCCACTGATTATGGTACACAGCCAGTTTTTGTGTTGCTTTGTCTCCTTTCTCTTGGCTGTGAGACCAATGGTCTGTTTGCCTTGTATCATGTTTTAAATATGAAACCTTTTTGCATGTTGTTGTTCTGGAGCATCAGCCTGGCTGATTCGCCGATGCCTAAAAAATTAATTCTCATTGTAAATATTCAGAGCTGGAATCTGTGTTTGTGCCCCTGTATGTTTGAGCTCAGTTTTGTTTCTAAGCAACTTGCAGAAATGTGGTGTTGGCAGCAGCTCTGCAGGATGCTTCTCAGGGCGGCCATGTGCTCTGCCCCGTGTCCCCGTCTGCACTGGCCAAAGCTGGTGCATGGCCGCAAGCTCAGTGAGGGTTTGCTTCTGGCTGTGTCACTGCTGCTGCCAGGCTGGGGAACAGCAAATCTAGTGCCAGTTCTCCCCCTTGGATCCTCTCAGATTGATTCCCTCGGCCTTGATCCCCTTGGTCAGGATTGGTTTGGTTTGTCAGAGGGACGAAACACGAGCTGTGTTGTGTGAGTGATTCCATCTGTTGTGAATCACACTTCAGACTAATCTTGTGCCTGAAGAAATGGCGTTAGGACCGAGCTTTTGGGTGTGAGCGCTCCCCAGCACAGCCCGTGTTTGCTTTTTGCCTTGTTCAGTGCCAAAAATCCTGCTCTAAAAGAATAATTAATAAGAAGGCCAGCGTTTTCTTTTGGAGCTTGTATCGATGTAATACTCCCAGCAGCGTTCCGTAGTTCATGTGTGGTGAGAAGCGGTTTTCCTCCCGAACCGAGCCGAGCAGAACACGTGCACGGCTGTTGTTTAAAGCGGCCCTTTCCAAAGGGAGCGTGCGGGTGCCGGGAGCAGCGTGCGGGTGCCGGGAGCAGCGTGCGGGTGCCGGGAGCAGCGTGCGGGTGCCGGGAGCAGCGTGCGGGTGCCGGGAGCGCTGTTCAAACGGGAGCGGCTTTGCCGCGGCTGGGGCCGCACGGGTGCTAGTGGCTGAGCAGCGCACAGAAGAAAAAGCTCTGCGGGTGGGTGCTGGGGGAGGCGAGGCCATGTGAGGGACAGATGGTGCCAGCCGCGTCCCCGTGCGGGGCAGGCTGCGGGACCCTGCCGGCTGCAGCCCCCGGCGGCCCGAGCGCGGCGCGGAACTCACGCTGATGGAGAGCACGGGCCCTGCCCGGTACATGGCGTAGCGGTCCGACCCCGCGCAGATGTCAGCCACGTCCTCCCCGGCGCCCGCCAGCCCCAGCTCCCGCCGCATGAACTGGGCAAACGCCCTCATCCTGTTCGGGCTGCCGCCGACGCACACGAACTGGAACGGAAGAGCAGCGTGTTGGTACTCGGCTAGAGCAAGCACCCCGAGCCAGCCTGACTGTGGCGGTGGTGGCTGTGCCAGGCACATCTTCCCAGAGAAAGCAGCGGGATGCCACTTCCTCACCATCAATCAAGGGACACTGGAGCACCTGAGGGTCACAAAACCAGGAATCAACACGAAACCCAGGCTGTCACTCTGGCAGGGTGGCGTCTGCCCAGGGTCTGGGCAGCCGTACAGCTGCACATACTTGGGTATCAGTCCTAGGCAAGAAAATCTAAAATAATTTCCAGATTTGAGCTGGTAGTATCACCCCTGATAGCAAAGCAAACCCAGATGCTGGAGGAGCTCACTGGTTAATTTATTCTATGAACAATGCTGACTCCAATTAGTGAGCGCTGCTGATGGCACAGAGGCCATAAAGTCAGGGAGTAAAAAGGACAAATTTTACATATTAAAGGAAAATCTGCTGGCTGAAGGTAGGAGGAGGGTGAGTGTGCAGCTGCCAGGGCAGTGCTGATCCTGCTGCCAGGGTGCAGGGCAGCAGGAGCCCACGCTGTCTGTGCAAGGCTGCTCCAGCCCTGGGCACTGAGGCTCTTCCCCTGCACAACCAGGGAAAGACTCTGGCTTGAAATTAAAGAGGATGCCACCGTGACAAGTCAGTTTTGACAGCAGGTCTCAGCCAAAACTGATATGACATTCTCTTTCCCTTGTCTCCAGTAGATGATGATCAAGATTCTTTGGACAAATGCCTCTTCTGTCTGTCCTCCAACACGGGGCCAATATTAAATCAGGTTTTACAGAGCTACAGGTTTTTAAAAGGGTAATTTTCTGTTGTGATTTCTGTCCAAAACAAACAAGGACAGACAGCCTCCTTGCCCAGGCTGCTTTGGCTGAGCAGCCAGACCCCACCCCATGGAGCTTTGGCAGCAGCGGGCCCAGCATGGGCTGGGAGCACCGTGGGATGCACCGCTGGAGAGCCTGTGCAGGGGGGAGCTGCTGCCTCGCTTTTGGACCTGCTCTTTACCTTTATGTCCCCAAACATTGCTGGCAGGTTGTGCGTCTTCGTTCCCAAGTCCAAGTGGTACAGGACGTCCTCCTCCATCAAGTCTAGGTGTGGGTTTTTAACAAGGACAAGCCCGTTCCTGCAGGGAAATAATGAGGAGAGGGGTTGGGGCACCGGGCAGTGCCCACAGGGAGGGGGACAGGCAGAAGCGGGGCACAGGGCAGCCTGGAAGCTCCACAAGGGTACGTGCAGCCCTGGTGTTGGACAAGGGATGGGACAGGGACAAGGGGCAAGCCAGCTGTGTGTGGTGTTTGGACCAGCTGTCTTACTGCTCCAGGTAACCTCTTTGACATGTCTGTTATTACAGCTATGTATTTGGCAAAAAATATGTCTCAGTATTTATCGATTTTGTCAATGGCTACCTTAGCTCTTTCCTTCATAGGGTTTTGCCAGCAATGTCCAGGGGTGGTGTACTGTGCTATTTTCTATGTGACAGTTTATTAAGCTCTTAGCAAATCAGGATTTCACACTTGTCCCAAATAACTGCCTGGCAGGGTGAGTGCAGACACTGCAGGCAGCCAGAGGCCAGCTTGCTGTCCCTTTCCACCTGCCGTAAGAGATGAGAGGCAGCTAACAGTGCGGGTTACTCTTATAAATGAGGCTTAAATGAAACCTGGAGAACATTTTTCATCTCTTATTAAAACAGATTCAGATGTTCCCGTTACTCACCCCGAGTAACCTGTTGTTTCGGTCATAGCGGCTCCGCCAGAGTCAGCTGAAAGCGATACCCTGCCAAAAAGGTAAGGAAAACACTGCCTGTGTTCTCAGCTGTCGAGGTCTACAGCTCAGAAGAGGTTTCAAGGGGCTCTGCAGGGGGTTAAATACCTCCTCTGCTTTGTGCAGCTCCCAAGGTCAACAGTGGCCAGCCCCCCTGCCACCGCCCACGCCTGCGTGCCAAGGTTCCTCCTTGGCTGGCACGGTTCCTCCCAGACTGGCTTTTTGGGCAGGTGCGTCACCAATGACCTTGGCTGGTGGCCCCAGGGCCGGGGGCAGTGACCTGCTGGCCCTCTGGCCGGTGGGGAGGGCACCGGGCACGTGGCTGCACATGTGCACCTGGGGAGATGGTCTGTCTGAGCTGGATGTTGCTACGCTCCCGCCTCGGGCTGTGTTTGCCTGGCCCTGGAGACTGAGGGACACTGACAGCCTGGCCACTGCTGCTGGCCTGGACACTTCTGCCAGCTGGGCCATTCTCTGGCCCCAGTAGGTGCAAATCCAAAACGTCCCTGCATTTGTGTGGGGTGCACAAAACCGGAGTTTGGGCTGTAGCCAACCTCCAGCCCTGCTCAGAACAGCTCCTGGAGCACCAGCCTGGCTGGGGAGGCTAATTTCACTCTCAGCAATGCCCAGACAGCACTGTTGGCCCTCATGGTGCACCCAGCCCTGTCTCAGCTCAGGAGCCTGTCAGAACAGTGTGCAGTGTGCCGGGGCAGCCTTGCACAGCTCCCAGTCCAGGGCAGCCAGGGTGCTTGTGGGGCTGCGGGACGAGCGTGCGATGCTCCTGCAGGAGCAGACTGGAGATACTGGTCCTGCTTCCTGTCCCAACCACAGGAGACACTGCCTTGGAAGATATTTCAGGCAGCTGCTGAAGGGGCAGAATCTGGCATTTGCTGTTGGCCTCTGGGAATTGTCAATGGAAGCTCTGATAATTAGAGAAGTGACAGGTAATTAATTATTGGGTGAAAGCACATTGTGTGGGGCTCACTTGCACCCTGCATTCAGGCAGTGACACGGTCCTGTTTTCCTAATGGGGAGGGACAGAAATTGTAACTGAGGAAGCCTTTCCCTGAGCAAATGCCCATTTTGCTACCCATCCAAACCCTTTAAATTGCAAAACCCTGTACAAAAATAAGCAAACACTGCAAGCCAGTGGCCTGGGAACATGTAAACTGGGTACCTTGCCCAAGATAGGGTCAGGACAGCTCTGAGAAGGGGAAGGAGCAGAGCTCTCAGGGATATTTCAGGCTTGCTGGAGTCATACCAAGGCAGGCTGGAAGGAGTTCTCTGCTCTGATGAAGTTCTCCCTCCCTGGATGCTGTTCACATATGCCTGCCAAAAATGACTTATTACAGACGCTCCACAGCACTCCTGGAGAATGAGGATCTGGAGACTCTTCTCTCTTTCAGAAAGCACCAGATTTCTGCGAGGGGCACAGAAAAAGTTTCCTTGGGGCTGCACACACCCCCTGCCTGCCGAAGTCACTTGGTGTGATTGCTGTGGTTTCAGGTGCACAGCAGATTGTGCGGTGGGCTCCATGCAGTCGTGTCCAGTGAGAGTTACCTGATCTGGGGAACAGAAGCAGAAGGTTTGCTGCTGTTTGCCAGAGGTGGTTAGAAATGCTCTGGGGGAGGTGGGATCAGGCTGAGGCTTCCTGTGGATTCTCCTCCTTCTCTGGTCTTGTTTGGTGGAGGAACATGAGGCCCTGGCCCTGCACGCACCTCCAGCACGGCTGGGCAGGGCTTTCATCAGGGTTGAAAGGGTTCAGCAGAATGCTGGATGGATGTGTGGAAAGATGGACAGACAGCTGGACACCTGAGTGACTCTGTGTCAGGGCATGAGCGTTCCCACGTGCTGCCTGGGCTGGTAAAGGCAGTGCTTCCATGTCTCCCCTTTCTCTGCCTGCCTTCCATGGCAGAGTATTTCTGGGCATACCTGGAAGCGTCCACCCCTGCATGGTTCAAACCATCCCACAACGAAACAATTTTCCCAAGCACATGGACAACTTCTTAAATATTTTCTTATGAAAAATAGTGTTCCAGCACAACCAGCTTGGACATCCCTGCCTGGTGGCCAGCAAAGCCCCTGCCCCTGGTGTGCTCAGTCCCAGGCAGGGACCTCCCCTGTGCTGGCAAAAAGGGCTAGATTTTGGAGGGTGTCCCTGCTGAGTGAGCAGGGACAGAGTCCCCTGGAGCCACAGCTCTGTCTGGAATGTCAGGCTGAGAACTGGTGGGCAAGCAATGTTCCTGCGGTGTTTGCCCCTGCTGTGCCCAAGGGAAAAGGAGCCAGCGTGTTCTGTTTGAGCAAACATGATTGCACCAAGGGAAGTGGTTGCATTGTGCTTTTGGCTTCCCAGAAGTGACGTTGAGGAGAAGGGACAGCAGCCACCGCCATGGCCATTCAGGTTTCAGGGCCTGTCAGGCTCAGGTCAGCTCCCTGCTGGCCAGTATGAGCAGTCCCTCACCTTTGGCTCCTTTGTCCGTGATTATTTTTCCCATGGTTGTTCTTCTTTAGGATGGCTTTCAGTAAATCCCAAACTGAAGTGTGGCTGTTCTTTTCCTACCCTCCTGCTTTCCATGGCAGAGGCTGCAGAATGGAATGGAATGGAATGGAATGGAATGGAATGGAACGGAATGGAACGGAACGGAACGGAACAGAACAGAACAGAATAGAATAGAACAGAATAGAATAGAATAGAATAGAATAGAATAGAATAGAATAGAATAGAATAGAATAGAATAATGGACCAGGATAGGATAAAATACTAAAACAAAATGCTTTCAGTTGAAAGGGACCTGCAGTGCTGATCTAGCCCAGCTGCCTGCCTGTTTCTCTTCCTCAAGGGAGCGTGGGGAGGTGGGGATGGTGAGAAGCAAAGAGCACTGCCCCAAGTGAGTGTTTGTTTGTGCCTGATTCAGAGCTAAATCCAGCCTCTCCAAGTGCCAGGCAGTGGAGCTGTTACCATATGTGCTAGAGGATGACAAATAAAGCACGATGAAGGATACGGCAGAATAACATATGGCAGTGTAGACAGGCTCTCGGCAAGGGAAGAGATGGGGAGAGCCAGCGCTCCCCGCGCCCATCCGACACCTCTTGTCAAGTTAAATGCTATTTTAGTACAGACAGCGATGGCAGCCTGTGCGCGCAGGGAGCTCGCACCCGCCGCGTCCTGCCAGGGCTCGGCAGCCTTGCAGCTCCAGCAGCTCCTTCTCCACTCGGCTGGTCTCTGCCTTCCCTCCCGCCGTGCTGCTGCTGCTGCAGCTCCCTGGAGCTGCTGCTGGATGAGATATTCCAGCAGCCTGGGTCGGGCTGGCAGGAGGAGCAGGTGGTGCCCGTGGCAGGAGCGAGCTCCTCCACCACCCCCCCGGCAGGGCATGCGAGCCTGTGCTCGGCCTCAGTTCTGCTTCAATAGCAGGGAGCTGAGGAACGCCCACAGTCCGAGGGACGTCCTATCCATTCCTCTAGCGATGATTGCTGGCAGTCGGCATGAGAGAGCAGCAGAAGCACCGGGGAGTGTTTTACCTGACAGGAGGAAGGCCGTGTGCCAGCAGCACAAAAATTTCCTGCTCCCCTTACCCGGCCTGTTCTGCGGAGCCAGGAAAGCAAAATGTGTACTTCTATCAGCTGTTTGCTCTGGCTCCATGCTTTGCCTTGCTCATTATTGGTATAAAGCTGCTCTTGGCAGCGGGAGCAGACAGTAAAACGCTCCCCAAAGGAACCAGGCTCTACGATCCCTCGGGGCACTAGAGTGACTGCAGCTTGTCAGGACATGTTTCCCCTGAGGAGGAGCACTACCGCAAAGCCATTTATTTCAGGCAGAAATCAGCTGCCTGACCTGCGTCGCTATTCAGGATTTGTTCAGGAGCTGCTCATCTGCCAGTCCCGTGTCGCTCCGCAGGAGGGGCTGAGAGTGCTGCTGCTCCACTGCCGGAATGTTCCTTGGAGTTGGGGACAAGTCACTCTTCCCACCATTCCCTCTCTGCAGCCTTGCCCACGGAGGGTGGGATTCACCCCGGGAACAGGCCGGGATTCGCCTGCCCTGCCCCAGGGCAGCTGGGGGGCTGTGCCCACGCTCTGGGTGTCCTGCCCTGCTGGGCTGCCCAGGAGCTGAGGACACTAGGGTGGCACCACGCACTTGCAGGTGCAAGGAGCACCAGGCTGGCCCCGCACACGCCTTGGGAAAAGGGTTCTGCTTAGGTTTAAACCCAGTTTCAGGCTGGGTTGGTGCCGGCTTGCTGCTGGCTTGCTGCAGGAGCAGGGGTCCTGTCCCGGCTCTGCCTGGCTCCACATGGATTGCTGCTGCCCATCCTGGACAGACGCCTTCCCTGGCCCCACGTGGATCCACTTCAGTAGGAAACGTTGCTTCTGGCGTCTTGCTTCTCCCAAGGCTGAGTTCCTGTTGTGCCTCCAGGCAGGATGAAATTGGTGAGAAGGAAGATGAACAGTGGGGCAGTTTGGCAGCAGGGACCTCTCCTCCGCTCTGGGGTAGGTTCCCCTTGCCTTCCTCCATGCTGCTTTTTATTCCCTTCACACTGCAGGGGGGGGTGAGCTGCTCCAACCCTTCCCACCCCACAGGGATGGGTGAGCTATTGCCTGCTGGGAGTACCCACAGAGGTTTGTGTAAATGCCCAGTTTGCTGTGACAGAGCAGGGATGTGGCTCCAGGTGGTGGTGGGAGCAGACACAGAATCGGGACCTGCAAGCGAGCCCCTCTCTGCTCTCTCCCTTCCTGCCCAGTGCTTCTCTGCTCTTCAGATGGTGCCTGGGGTTTTTTCTTCCTTTTCCTTTTATTTTTCTTACACGGGTATTTTTATCCTTTTGTCTTTCACTCTTTGGGCTTGTGGGTGCCTGTTGCAGCCGCTGGTGCCTGTGGGTGCAGACAGGAGGGAGGTCTGGGAGGAGATTTCAGCCACAATAAGGCAAATGACGCCAGGCCCAAGCACAGTTCATAAAGCCGTGCTGCTTGTCAAGCCCAATCACGTCTCAGAAGCAGGACAAGGAACAATTTCCCATCAGGAAACATCTGGAGGCTTGGGTGGCTGAGCCCCAGCGCTGTGCCCCCCAGGCTGCCCTCCTTCCCGTGTGCCCCTCGCGGATGGAGTGCCCACAGCTGGCGCGGGGCTGGAGCGTGGCAGGACGTGGTGGTCCTCAGCCCTGGCACTGTGCTGCTCTTGGTGGCAGCTGCTCCATCCCCTCATGTGCTGGATTTGCCAGGATCTGAGCTCACTGAGCACGGCTGTTCAGACACTTTCCTGCACTCCATGGGGCATTAGGGGCTTCCATGCCAGGGCAGACTTACGCTGGCCCTACTGTTTCAAAATGAAGCCCCCAGACCCTACTTTATCCAACTTTATTGCGATGGAAACAGCCAAAGGGAAAAAATGCTGGTTCCAGGGGAGGCACTTAGTTCTGCTGGTGCTGGCTCTGCATTTCAGTGCCCTGTGGAGATACATGGAAGACCCCAGCAAAACCATCCCTGCCTTTCTTCCCTCTTTCCTGCACCCATGTAAACCAAGAAGGTTTGAAGTCTGGTTTTTTTTGTTGTTTTTTTTTTTTCAAACAATTCCTTTCCTTTTCCCTGTGTTTATCATATTTTCTGTCCCCGTGTCCTTTCTCCTTCTCATCCAGGAAGGCTGGAGAGGGAGAGTTTGTTCTGCAGCCCTCCCTGACCTGCTGTCATGCTCTACCAACATGGGAGACTGAGCCCCCAGGCCCTGGGCCAGCACAGGGCAGGCAGAGACCATGGAGCTGGAGACAGGTGGGAGAAGCATGATGGGGGTTAAAAATAATCCCATGAAAATCAAGGTGGTCTCTTGCAGCCTTCAAGACAGATCCCTGCCTTTCTCTGCAACTCTGAGGACGAAGGACCTTGATGCGAGTAAGGGCTCTGGCCCCTCCGTGCTTCACCAAGGTTTTCATGGCTGAAAACCAGCGTGCTCAGGTGCGCACAGCTTGGGGCAGGGCTGGGTGGGTGGCTGCTGGCTGTGCTGCCAGAGGCGATGCTCAGCAGGAGCCCCTCTGTGCCAGGCCCCCTTGCTGGGCTGAGGGCTCCTGTGGGTGCCCCGTGGGCTCTGTGCAGGTGCCAAGGGCACGGGGTGCAGGACAGCCCAGCTCCTTCCTTAGCCTGCGAGTGCTGGAGCTGCCTCCCTGCTTGATGCCAGAGCTGTTCTGCCACAATGCATTTCTAATGTGCAATAACAGCGAGCATTTTCCTTGTGTGGGAAGGTCAGGTCAGAAGAAAGCCCTGCAGTGGAAGGCAGGCCTCTCCAGCATCCTGCGTGGGAATGCAAAAGCACTTCGTGTCAGCAGTGCTTGCACTGGTCTGCGGATTGCAGGAAGATACATTCTAAAATACCTTCATTGTTATTTAAATTACGGGCACAGAGCATTAATCTCCGTCAGATCTGGAGCACATAAACCTCTGCCCATTTGCAGCGGGGACTGGGCAGGGATCCCCTTCAGCTCCCAGGCCTGTCCTGGTGCTGGGAGGCTCCCGGTGGATGTCCGTGTGTCCCAGAGCTGGGCACTTGGAGTGGATGGAGGCAGCTGCCGTCAGCCCATCCCTCCTGCCCGCTCCCTGCTGCCCAGCCCCGGCGCTAACTGGCAGCAATTCGTGCCCGACCGAGTGACCAGGAAAAGCGGTGGCTAACGAGGGAATCAGTGACGGATTCTGCATCTCGTTTACCAGGAGTTAATTCTCAGAGAATATTTCCACGGCCTTTCAGCGTCTCAGGCTCGAGGCTGGAAGGAAGGAGACAGGTGCCACCTTGTGTGGAAACGTTTCTCCATGCAGCGGGCACAGACAGAATTCCTTTTCCCCTCTGCTTTTTGGTGGCGTCGCTGCGAACTCCTCCCGGAGGCAGAGCGCAGCCCGCCCTCGAGCAGCCCCTGCCAGCGCTCCCAGGCGCACAGCCGCACGGAGCCCTCGCAGGGCGGCGGCGGGGGACGCTGCTCGCCCGGTGACAGCGAGGGAAACCCCAGGGGACAGGAGGGGCTGCCAGAGGCTGGGCACGACCTGGGAAAGTGCGCTGGCAGCCCAGAGACCCCGGGTGTCCTGGGCTGATCCCAGTGTGGGCGGCAGGGGAGGGGGGGATTCTGCCCCTCTGCCCTCCTGCTCGGGTGAGACCCCACCTGCAGAGCTGCCCCAGCCCTGGGCTCCCACAGCAGAGGGACCTGGAGCTGCTGCAGAGACCCCAGAGAAGCCAGGAGCTGCTGCAGGGCTGGAGCCCCTCTGGAGCCAGGCTGGGAGAGCTGGGAATGTTCCCCCTGGAGAAGGGAAGGCTCCAGGGACAGCTCAGAGCCCCTGGCAGGGCCTGGAGGGGCTCCAGGAGAGCTGGGGACAAAATTTTTAGCTGAGCCTGTTGTGATAGGACAAGGTGTAAACTAAAAGAGGAGAGAGACTCCGATTAGAGATTAGGAAGAAGTTCTTGGCTGTGAGGGTGGCGAGGCCCTGGCACAGGGTGCCCAGAGAAGCCGTGGCTGCCCCATTCCTGGAAATGTTTGCACAGACGTTTGTCCCTTCGCATCCCCTTGCCCGGCTCCCCCTGTGCTCTGGAGCTGAGCTGTGGCAGCAGCACCCTGCTGTGTGCCACACCATATTCCAGCCATAGCTGATCCCACAGGACAGCGGTGCTCCCAGGAAGGACCCTGCAGGTCAGCAGCCAGCTGGGTCACACCGGGCTCACCCAGGGAGGAGGGCACGAGTCAGGCTGCACCCTCAGCCGTGCCAGTCTCAGAAGAGCTGGAGAAATCTGGGCCCTCCCAAGGTGTTTATTTAAATACAGCAGCATCTCATGGCACGCTCTGGCTGTGCTGGGCTGTCTGCCCTCTCATGCACTGCTGAGTTATTTTGGTCACTTCCAGTATGGACAGACATTCTCCCTCTGTCCCTTTTCAGCTGTCCAGAAGCATCACAGTGAGCAGTCTTCAGTTCCCTGTCCCAAGTCGGACGATGAAATACTTGTCTTCCCTAACCAGCATCTTAATCAGCTATTGGAGAGGAAAATAACCTTGATGCCTGGCTTTAGGAGAACAAAATGATGAGAACTGTCCTCACTATGGCTGCTGCTCCCTCAGCCTCCCTGTCAGCTGCTCAGGCCCTGTCCCTTGCTGCTCTGACCCCGCTCCTAGTGCTATGGAGGCATTGGAGTCTTGGTCTCTGCTGGAAGGTGTCAGGCTGAGACCACGTATCCAGCACCTCCCTCCTGGGTCTGCAGCCCACTCCTTTCCCCTGTGTCTGCTCTCAGGATGGAAGAGCACATGTCAAGGCTGCTCCAAAGTACTCAGCATGCTTTTCCAGCTCAGAACCTGGCCACTGTCTCCAAGCAGAAGCAGCCTGTCACAGAGAGGTGCAGGTGATGGGACCCTCCTGAGCCCACATGGGATGGGGAGTCTTGAGAGACAAGTGGGAGAAGATGCTGGTGGCTGAGATGGCTGCTGGCCCCTGCTCTGCTCCTGCAGAGGTGAGGGCTCCCTTGGTTCAGCCCCAGGGACAGAGCTCTGAAGCCTGGCTCAAGAATCTGCAGGCTAAAAAATGGGATTATTTTGTGTGTTGTCTGGACTGAGCCTTTGGTGTCAGCATCTCGAGCTGCTTGCTGTGGCCCTAAGTGTCTCTTCTTGTTCTGCACAGCCCCTGAAGTGGCCAGTGTGTCCAGGACCTATGTCTTTGGGATGACCCTAGGCCACTGGGGCCAGGCTGGGAGCCACTGCTGTCCTTCTCTGCTGTGCCCTGGTGCAGGTGGATCAAACCAGTTCTCTGAGGTTGCCCTGGCACAGGGCTGATGGAACAGGAGCAGGAGGAAGAGACTCCTCGGTAACAGCTGAAGGTGCTTTAGGCTTCCTCAGAAGCCAGGAACATCTTTGTTGGATAGCTGTGGGGCTGGGGCTTTCTGCTCCCGAGTCCTCTCGCCCTCCTCCCCGCTGGGAGCAGCCCGGGCAGCCTGGCACCGCGGGCTCCGGGCAGGCGGCGGGCTCGGGGCTCCGTGCGGGCACAGTGGGCTGTGCTGGCTCCTCGCCCCCTTTCCTTTCGGGCCGCTTTGTGGGCTGGCAGCCGGGAGGGAGCGGCAGGAGCGTCCGCAGGCACAGGCGGGACTGAACCCGGCGCTGTGAGCCGCCCTCTCAGCAGCTGCCGGGGACTGGAGTGTGGCGGGCTGGTGACAGAGCCCTGTCCTTCCCTTTCCTCCTCTCCATCGCATGGACCAGATCGACAAACTCTCCACCGCCCTGCGTGTGCCGGCACTCCGGGAGCAGCCAGCGCCGGGAGCCCTCCCGAAGCCCCAGCGGGATGTGCCGGTGCCGGTGCCGGTGCCGGTGCCGGTGCCGGTGCCGGTGCCGGTGCCGGTGCCGGGGTCGGTGCCGGTGTCGGTCTCGGTGCCGGCGCCGGTGCCGGTGCCGGTGTCGATGTCGATGTCGGTGTCGGTGCCGGTGCCGGTGCCGGGGTCGGTGCCGGTGCCGGTGCCGGTGCCGCCCAGCCGGGAACGGCGCCCGCTCGCCGGCACGGCCCCGGTCGAGCCGGGGAAGGCTTTGGGAGCTGCAGCTGGGGCTGGCAAGGGGACACGAACAACATGTGTTACAATGCCTGGAACTTAAATATTTTGCTGCTATAAATGTTAGCAACGAGAGCTCTCGTTACATTTAAATGCCAGATGACAGAAGCAGAGGCCAAAAAAAGCTCCTTCCCAGCCAGGCAGAAGGAGAGGGGGCGACTGCGCCGCCGGGGCCGGCGGGACGCGGGGCTGGCGCGGGGGACACCGCTGCGGCGACAGCGGGCACGGCGACACGGGGCTGCGGTGGCAAAGGGACTGCTGGTGCGCTGCTCAGCGCGGTGGGGCTGGCACCGGGCAGGGCTCTGAGAGCCCCGAGGTCCGCGGCAGCCACCGTGGTGGCCCGGGGGACAGCTCTCCGATGATCCGCGAGTGGCGTGTGACATGGAAATGAGCTTGCCAGGGTTTCCACCCTGAGCCCCCGCGGCCGGCGGCTCCGCGGTGAGAGTTCCCACGGGCAGAGCCTGGGTCTGAAAGGCTCCCCCCTCAGCTCGGGAGTAGTTTTCATCGTTTATGTTTCGGCATAATTTCAATGAATTCCAGTTGGCTGTTCCTGAATAACACTCAGAGCAGGAGGGAGCTGTGCAGCCCTGTGAAGTGAATCTTTGCAATTAGAGAACTCGAGCACTTTTTGGTGGGTGTTTTGCTGAAAACAAAGCACTGCATGTGATGGGCTTGGAAAGCACAGGACTAATTACCAGTGCTATTTTAAAAAACGGCATGAAAATGAGTTATGCTGCTAATGCTCAGATGCAAGAACACGGTCTGCTTAATTTAATAATACTGTGTAATTTGTGTAAAACCAAATTGGTAGCAATTAAACATTATTGTTAATTACTTGGAGCTGGGCTCTCCTCGCTGTGCTGAATTGCACCTGGCTCCCCAATGCCCCAAAGTCCACGGGGTTTGTGATGTAAAGACGCACACGAGGTAAGGACCCGAAAAAGGAGGACTGGGGAAGGTGCTGAGGCCCTGTCCAGAGCTGCTGGGACAGCAGGCATGTCCTGGTGCTGTCCTCACACTCACGGGGTGTCCTGGTGCTGTCCTCACACTCTCGGGGTGTCCTGGGGAGTCAGTGGGAGCTGTGCATGCCGCGGAGCTGTTGGGACAGGCCTCACCGGCTGCTCCGGCAGCCCCAGCGCGGCCGCTCTGTGACTCACATGCCTGACTCACAGACGCCTGATGAAATACATGTACTCCCAGTCGCATTCATCACAGATAAATATTAGAACAAGCTCTTTAATTTCAAACCCCAGTGCTTCCTGGGGTTTTCTCAGCAGCTGTGCTCGGGCCAGTTGCTGTGCTGGGAGGGGCGGTGATGCAACTTCTCCACATTGCAACTGCCAGGTTTGCTTGTTTGCATGCATATATACAGATATATATTTAGAAATTTCCTCAAGGCAGAAGAAAATAATTCATGACAAGCAGCAGCTTGGAAGGTCACCTGGATTATTATTTCTGTACCACAGCTCACCTCAAGCATATAAGCAAAGTCTTTATGTGCTGCTGTTAATAATGCTAAAGAGTTAAAAACCTCAGCAGCTCTGAAGGCAATTATCAGGCTGGCTTTGTCTTGCACAGCCTCATTTGTGCTGCAACTAAACTGTATTTTACCATGTATTTTAGAAGGACTAACAGTGTTTGCTGGAGGTGTTCTTGTATTGTTGGGCTCCGTCTGTCCCCAGGGCCCTCCCCGAGGGGTGCTGCTGGCCTGGGCCAGACCCCAGCCCTGCCTCTGTTGGTCTGGAGCAGTGCTCACCGCTCAGCACAGCTGAAAAGGCAGTCCAGAGGGAGATGGTTTCACCAAACGAGGGGCCTGGACTGGGCTCCAGCAGCCCCCTCTTTGAAACATTTCCTCCGTGGCATCTTTCAGCTGCGTGAGCTGTTTCCACGCTCCCAGAGCATTGCAAAGTGGTCTGACTTGAAATCCCAGCTGCTCCAGAGAGAGGCAGAATTTATGAAGAACCAAGGCAGTGCAAGTTACCATGGAAATTGTTTCAAAACAGAGAAGCCTGATTTTGCTGTACTTGCTGTCTTGAGAGGGCTTTCTGTGTGGAAGGATGACAGGGTGAACCTGCCCCACAGCTCAAGGCGCGCTCTGTGTGCGCTGTGCTCTGGGGCCCACAGACTTCTGAAGACCACGGTATTTGCATAACATTGATGTGTTTATTCTGGTGTCTGTGGGTGGCAATTTGTGCCCACAGTGCTCCTTTCACATGGACATGCCATTATACACCCGATTGATGCAAACATTGCCCAGGAAGAAGTTCCAGACTGTTCCCCAGCACGGAAAAAGCCACACGAGGTTCTCCTGCTGGGAACTGGAAGACCCCAATTTAATCACACTCTGCTCCTTGCAAAGCTGTGCAAAGCCAGCCGTGTATGAATACCCCCATCAGATCCACTCCACCTTTCCTTGGGGGACTGTAAAACACCTACACGCCAGATGCTGTGCTGCCCTCGCAGTGCCAGCACGGCACCTGAGGCGCAGAGACAGCCCCGTGATCCTCCCCAAAGCTCAGGACTGCACTTCTGACTCTGAGATGGCCCTGCCAGCCACCAACCCAAACACTTTGTCATGATATCCCTCTCAGCCCGCAGCCCTGGTTTTCTCCCCAAATAACGTTATTACAGATAAGATTCTACTTTCAGCTGGAATTTCCAATCAACAATCATGTTACCTATAAAAAAGGTAATTGAAAAAACCCTGCACTGTTTCTAAAGCAAATTTATTTGTAAGGATGCTTATGATGATAAATAAGAAGTAGCATTCAAAAGAACAGAAAAATAGCCCTGTTTATAGATGATGCTGAGATTACTTCAGTAACTTAATTATTCCCTCTGCTTCACTATTAATTAGAAATCAGTGGCATGTAAACTGTACGTGATCCAGCTACAGGAGGCTGTGGGCAGGAGCTGCCTAATTCCAGTTCCCAGCACTGGTTCCCCTCGTGGCTGTGAATGAGCTCTTGGCAACAGCTGTCCCTTGGTGAGCCATGCGTGGGTTACTCAACGACAGGTTCCAAAATTCATACTCCTCTACCAGATGTAAAGCAGAAACTGTTCCATGCAAAGTGCTCCTAACCCATGCGGCTGCAGTGTCTCCTGGGAGCCCCGCGGGGTTAGTGAGGGGTGGCTCTGAGCCCAGCAGTGTCACCCTTTCCTGGGAGCTGGGATAACCACAAGGGCCACCACTGTCAAGAGTGCTCCAGGCTGCAAATGAGCAGGTGGGTGTTCAGAAGTGTTGGCTGCCAACACCACCTGTGGGGCCGCAAGGGAAACTTGGCACTTCTGGAAATGTAGCTGTTTGGTTAAATTTTGAAAAGCTGCATTAGATACCCAATCTGTAGTCTTCTCTTTTGGAAAGTGGTCCTTGTTAGAGCTGTATTTTCTCCCGAGGAACACCTACACTTGAGCTACTTGAATGTCACATTCAGCTGGTTGGCAGTACACTGCGGAAAATCACCGGCCTTGTGCTGTTGAGCCAAATGTAGACCTATTTGTATTTTTAAGGGAATTAGTATTCTTTTCTGTGTTTAAAACATTCCTATTACTCATAGTGAGTCAAACCCTGGCCCCGTTTGGAGGGCTGTGCATAAATGGGCTGTATGCACAAAGGAGCTCCATTGGGAGCGCTTTCCAAAGCCTCTGTCCACCTGCCTTTTCCCGAGGGAAGGAGCGTTCGCCTCCTGCCCTGGCCCCAGCGCTGTGAGTGCCACCCTGCTGTCCCAGCCCCGCTGTGCCACATCTCCCGTTCTGCTCCTCCGAGCTCCTCAGCCCCTGCCTTGCAGAGGCTCATGCTGCTGCTCGGGAAGCGCCGCCTGCGTGGAGGACAGGCACAACCATGTCCCTTGTGACACGGGAGCAGAATCACACCGGGTCAGGTGGGAAAAGACCTCCGAGATCATCGAGTCCGAGCTGTGCCCGATCCCCACCTTGTCACTCCCGCAGAGCACGGAGTGCCACATCCAGCCGTGCCTGGAGCTCCTCCAGGGATGGGCACCCAAACCTCCCCGGCAGCCCCTGCAAGGTCTAGCAGGCTTTGGAGCGCTCTCTCCTAAGCACCCCCGTGCCCGGGCGTCCCCGGCTGCCGCTGGTGTCCCGGGCAGCGCTGGGCTCGCTGCCGGTCCTTGCACGGCCCCGCGGCTGCCGTGGGGTGCCGCAGCCTGCAGCGCTCAGCAGCATGCAGCATGCAGCATGCAGCACAGCAGCACAGCAGCATGCAGCACAGCAGCACAGCAGCATGCAGCACAGCAGCACAGCAGCATGCAGCATGCAGCATGCAGCACGCAGCACAGCAGCACAGCAGCATGCAGCACAGCAGCATGCAGCACAGCAGCACAGCAGCACAGCAGCATGCAGCGTGCAGCACAGCAGCATGCAGCATGCAGCACAGCAGCACAGCAGCATGCAGCACAGCAGCACAGCAGCACAGCAGCATGCAGCACAGCAGCACAGCAGCACAGCAGCATGCAGCGTGCAGCACAGCAGCGCTGCAGCGGCCCCAGCAGCACACACGGCCTGGCCCGGGGCACGGGCTGCGGCAGGCTCGGGGACCGAGCGGGCAGCCCCGGCTGGCCCCGGGGGAGCGGGGAGAACGGGGTGCCCCGGTCTGACCGCCGGGCTGGTGGGACTTCCCTTCCCAGTGCCTCCCAGTGCCTCCCCAGTGCCTCCCCAGTGCCTCCCCAGTACCTCCCCAGTGCCTCCCAGGGTTTCCCCAGTGTCTCTCAGTGTCTCCCCAGTGCCTCCCGAGGCTCTGGCATCCCCCACTGCCCTGGGGAGGCACAGAGCAGTGCTGGGGCTCACGCCCTGAGCCACGGGGCTGGGCAGAATGTACATGGAGCATCAGATCAATCATATTTGGGAATTTCTCATGTGCTTGGTCTGTTCAGGACTGTTGGGTCTTATTTAAAATGTAGGAAGTCATGTCCTTGTTCCATCACATCAGTGTAGGAGCTCTGTTGTCAGTGATTGGTGCAGTTGTTCTGGAAATCCGCTTCCTTTTCCTGCCCAGGAAGAAGCCCGTGCCTTTCCAGGAGCCTCAGCGAGGCTGGCTCAGCGCAGCTGGCACAGGGACACTGGTGCCACCCAAAGCCAGCGTGTTTGCATCACGGCGACCTTAATGTGCCCGTGGCAGGGGGTGGAACAAGAGGGGCTCTGGGATCCCTCCCAGCCCAAACCATTCCGGGACCCTGGGACCTGGAGTGTGATTGAAGCACGCTTGGAAGAATATATGATTTTGGGGAATTAACTCAGGTTAACCTTCAACTTTAAAAATTATGACATGACAATAACTACTTTATGATTAATTTGGTGTGAAAATCGGAGTCAGATTATTTTTTTAATAACATTTAGCACATCAGTCTAGTACCAGGATATTTGCAGTCTGGCTCAGCCCTGGAGGCACCTCTGGGTGCTGTGTCCAGCTCTGGCTCCTCAGCCCAGCAGGGACAGGAGCTCCTGGAGCTGAGCAAGGGCCTGGAGCATCTCTGTGCCCAGGAGAGGCTGAGGGAGCTGGGGCTGCTCAGCCTGGAGAGGAGCCTCAGCCCTGGCTGTCCCCGTGTGTCTGCCTGTCCCCGTGTGTCCATCTGTCCCCATGTGTCCCTGTGTGCAGGGCGGTCAGAGCAGGCCCAGGCTCTGCTCCGGGCCCAGCGATGGCCCCAGAGCCGCGGGCAGGGCTGAGCCCGGGAGCTCCGGGCACAGGCGGCAGAGCTCCTGCCCGAGCAGAGCCCGGGAGCTCCGGGCACAGGCGGCAGAGCTCCTGCCCGAGCTCCGGGCACAGGCGGCAGAGCTCCGGCCCGAGCAGAGCCCGGGAGCTCCGGGCACAGGCGGCAGAGCTCCTGCCCGAGCAGAGCCCGGGAGCTCCGGGCACAGGCGGCAGAGCTCCTGCCCGAGCAGAGCCCGGGAGCTCCGGGCACAGGCGGCAGAGCTCCGGCCCGAGCAGAGCCCGGGAGCTCCGGGCACAGGCGGCAGAGCTCCTGCCCGAGCTCCGGGCACAGGCGGCAGAGCTCCGGCCCGAGCAGAGCCCGGGGCGGGCCGGGAGCTCCTCCCGGGGCCATCGCAGAGCCACCCGGACACAGCACGGACAGCGCTGTGCCCCGAGCTCCGGAGTGGCGCCGGTGACCCCATGGGCTCTGCCAGCCCGGCCCAGCCGGACAGAGCCCCGAGCGCCGCCCGCCGTCCCGGGAGGCTCCTGGGCCTCCTTCCGCTGCTCGGGACGGGCTCTCGGCTCCCCCGAACTGGAGCTGGAGCCCGAGCCCCAGCCCGCTCCCGCTCCCTCTCCCGCTCCCGCGGTGCCGCGCGGCGCCGGCAGGGGGCGCGGGCGGGCGGAAGTGACGCGCGGCCGCTGCCGGTGCGGGCGGCCCCGCCCGCGCTCCTTTGTCAGCGGAGCCGCCGCCGCCCGCGGCCGCCCCCGGCCCCGCCGGCCCGAGCGGGGCAGCGCCGCCAGCCCGCCCGGCTCCGTCCCGTCCCGTCGCGCCGGCCCAGCGGGTGAGTCCGTGCCGCCGCAGGGGGTCGGGGCCGCCGGGAGGGCTGGCGCGGGCGGCGCCGCGGGGTCCGGGTCGGGGCGGGGGGCGCACAAAGGCCCCGCGGCCGCGCTCGGGGGCCGGCATCGCCGCGGGGCCGGGGCTCGGCTGTCCCCGCTCGGGTTGGCTCGCGGTGTTCGGGCCGGGCAGAGGCAGTGCCGCGCCGGGCTGCCCGGGCGGGAGGCGCAGCAGCCCGGGGCCGGTGCCGCTGCCCGCGGCCGTGCGCCGAGAGCCCGGGCTCTGCCGGGCGCGGCGGGGCGCAGGCCCGAGTCCCGGCTGCCCGGCCACTGCGGAGCGGGGAGGCGGCGGGGCCGGAGCGCCCGGGCCCAGCCAGCCCGCCCTGCGCGGGGGACAGCCGGGGACAGCGGCGAAGGGCCCCTGCCGGGCCCGGGCTGCGCGGGAGCGCGGTCCCGGAGCGCGGTCCCGGAGCACGGTCCTGGAGCGCGGTCCCGGAGCACGGTCCTGGAGCGCGGTCCCGGAGCACGGTCCTGGAGCGCGGTCCTGGAGCGCGGTCCCGGAGCACAGCCGCGGCCAGCCCGCTCAGGCGGGCACGCTGACCTGGCGGCTCTCAACCCGCATGCTGCTCTGGGAAATGGGGGCTGTGAATCTAGCATCAAGCTGCCCCGGCAGACTTTCCAACTCTGTCTGTTAAAAGTGCTGCAAGAACTTCAGTTTCTCGCAGTACTTTTACATAAATTGAAAGGAAACCTCTTTGTTTTGCAGTGATCGAGAGAGCAGCTCACCCTGGTCAGGTTCTCGAAGGGCTGGCGTTCATGTAGGTGTGCGGGAGGCACCGGTGCCTCGGGATGATGGTACTGGTGGGAGCTGCCAGGTTCTGGACTCAGCTGCAGAGCTGGCACGTTTGTGCAAAACCACGTTTCAAAACGATGCGTTGAGTTCTCAAAAGAGAGCAGATTCTTTTTCCAAATCTCGTGTGTTTTTATGGTCTGCATTGAAGCCCAGCTTCTCCTGGAAGAAGACTCCTGTGGCTATAGCAGCTAGCTGTGGGCAATGCCGAGTCTATTTTTAAACTTTCACTTTTCTTTTGTTTCCTGTAATACGATCTTTGCTGTGATCCTTATACTCATCTTCAGAGGCACGGTGGCGACCTGGAATGCAGCAGGCACTTTGCAAATACTCTCGGAGCCCTGTCCTTGAAGGGCTGGGGCTGTTTGAAGAGTGCTGGGCTGCCTTGCAATTGAAATGGCAGAGCTGGAGTCCTGGCTGTGGAGAGCTCTCAAGTGCACGGCTGGGGCCTTTGATGGCCGAAACTTTTTTTTTTTCTGAGGAGGAGGTGTTAGAGATCTGTTTTAAGGGAACAAAAAGTTCCTGTATGCCCTGTGCTCTCCCCAGGAGGTGTTAAGTGTGTGCAGTGGTTTCAGAGGTTTGCCTTCCCTCGGGAATTGTTTGCTGGGATAAGAGCTGCATTCCTCTGTTTCAGGGGGCCTGTGTGCTCCTTGCCCAGTGGCACAGGACTTGGGAGTAGTTCCTGGCTGTAACCCTTTGCCTGTTTGTCTCCTCGCACTGAGTGAGAGCTGTGTTTTGTTCTGTCTTCATTTTGGGACAAACTTTACGGGCTGTTGCTGTGACTTAGTTCACGCCTCACCCTCCTCGGTTTGTAAATAATCAGCTCTTGCAGGCCTAAATCATGGTTAGGATGGAGTTATGTCAGGTGAAGCTGTTATTTAAACAAAACAACTTGAGGGGAGAAAAAGCCCCTTTACATGTTTTCCCTTTTAAGTCTTACAATGTGTTTCAAAGTTTCAGGCTGGGAAAGGGGAGTCCTGCTGACCTGGCGCTGATGATGTTTCCAGAGGTGCTGCTGATATTCACTGCCCAGGAACCATTGTTAACTGTTTTTTCATTATTTATTAGGAAACAAATTTAGAAAATTATTTATTAGAAAAATATTTTAGTTGCAGAGCTGTCAAGTTTGTTGCCTCATGTTTATATTCTGTAGATAATAGGATGGCTGTGTTAGTTACTGACAAAACTGGTGAAAACCTGGATAGTGTGTGCAGAGGTCCAGCCTTGCCCTGCATGGGCACCGCTCAGAAAGTGATTTTGGGCATATTGTGTTTCTGGAGCTTGCAAGTCAACATGCTTTGAGACGTGACAATTTTATTGTATGCCTTAGTTTCTGAGTATTTGATATTCTGGTGATTGTTCACACTCTTCTTTTGACACCTATGAAGTTGGTTGCATTCTTTCTGCTGAGGTGACCTGCTCAAGATCACCTCTATCACTGAGTAGAAGGATCCTTTTGCAGGGGAATGCAAGTGTGTGGAGGAGCTGAGGTGAAAGGGGAGGGCTAAATATAGCCATTTCCTGCAGAACTTATCTGCTTCTGAGGCTGGCTTTCCAAATGGAGCCGGTGTCTTCCAAGCCCTCGGTGAGGGTAGGCAGAGAACATGGGCGGGGGAAAGAACACCCGTGGGGTGTTGTGAGTGGGTTGTGTTTGTGGTTTTTGTTTTTTCCAGCCAGCTGGTACTCTGAAGTCATGCTTAAATTTAATGAAAGCCCGATGCTAAAATAGGATCTAGGGACAGCCGTTGTGAAATAATTAGGCACCCGTTCAGCCCTTCTTGTCCCTGCCAAAAAAAAAGCTACTCGAATTCGTTTAAATTCTTGGTATTGGAGCTCTCAGATGGGCATCTTGATACCTGCTCTCGTGTGTGTAGACAGGCTGGACGCTTGTTGTGCTCAGCGTGCAGCTGTCAGGAGCTGCAGCAGGTTGCAGAGGTGGTGCTGGGCACGGTGGTTGCAGGGTGCCTCTGTGTACGAGGATTCAGGGATATCAGAGACGGTGGCAGGCTGGCCTCAGCCGGGGTGGGCACGTGGCTTAGGGGATGGATTAGTTACTTTGGGACCGGAGGGAGTCAACTCTGGGAGTTTAAGAGCATCTTAGTTACAGAGATACCAGGTGCTGTCAAGATGCTCACCTTCTGAGCGCTGCTGTGGACGAGTTCTGTGACCACATGTTGTGGGTGTAAGGCATTTATATCCTGTACACGTCTGTGAAAATCAGGAGTGATGGTGTTTTCTAGCAGTGTTGGAAAGCTGAATTCACACGTGTTTGAAAACTGTTCTGGGATCACAAATTTATAAAATCTTGTTGACTACAAAATGTACGGAATTCCATGGAAATGCTTTAAAGAAATTCCTTTTTTCCCCACTATGTTTGCAGCCAAAACATGGTTTTAGAGTAATGCTTTCAAAAGCGTAGAAGTGCAGTCCAATAACAGTCAGTGGTTGTAGTGCAATAGTTTTCTGTGTTGCATTGGACCATGAGTTTGCCCCTGACCCAGTCTCAGGTGATGGTAATCCTCTCCCTAACGTGTGCTCTTCTGGACCTGCGTGTGTACAGTGCTCACAGGTTCCTGTTTCACAGTGATTTTCACCTGTGCATTGAGGTTGTTCAGAACACGCTCCCACATTCCTGCTCTGGTGGGAAGCTGCACAGAGAAGGGGCTGCAGTTTTGGAGCACACCTTTGCCACGAGGTGCATGGGGAGCTGTTTTCTGGCAGAGCGTGAGGATGTGCCCGTGCTGCCAGTGCAGTAAGCCACAGCTCCTCGTTTGTGTGGGAGAAAGCAGCCCTGCAGCCCCAGTGCCTGTGTTCTCTGCTGGCCCTTCGCTGCTGCTGTTCCCTGAAGGCCCGAGCTGACCTCACCGTCCACCCGCTCCTGACCGCTCAGCGTCGGGTGCTGGATCAGCCTGGCAGGTGTGCAGATCCCCCTTTGCCCTGCTCCTGCCTTGCTGGCTCCCCTTGCAGGCTGCCCCGTGCCTGGCAGCGTGCTGGGGCCAGGGCTGCTTGGACACAGGCTTCTGCTGGCACTGCTCACAACGTGCTGTGCATCGCTTGTGCCTGCAGACTGCTGTGCCACCGGCTCTGAAACGCCTCTCAAGCCCCCAGATCCAGGTCCCTTATCCCAAGGGATGGAGTTCTGTTTGATGACAGAGGCATCGTAAGTCCCTAAGCACTTGGGATAACCAATATCCTTCAGCTCCACAGTTGCTTCAAGCTTGGGACCTGCTTTAGCTTTACAGGATGTTGGCTCAGCCTGGTTTTGCAAGGCTGGGTGAGGTGATGTGTAAATAAACTGACTTGCTAAGGGAAGAAAGGCTTTAAAGGAAATACTGTAGAGATCTTGAAGTCACAATTGATGTGAGTAAATGGGAAGGGATGGTCTTAGCTAATTCCTTATTATGCAAGAAACGGGGAATACTGAGTGTAATCAATTGTCAGTAGCTTTAAAATTAAAACCAGTAGTATTTGTGTGGAGCCCGTTTAAGCTATAGACTGATTGCTGTGGGATATTCAGGAGCCTTACTCTTTTGAGGAGCAGCTGATCTGTTGGTAGGCCTGTGGGGGGCCAGTAAATGCAGTGATTCAGATGCAGTTTTGGGCTTGGGAATTGACCTTCGACTGGGAGGTGTGGGGTTGGAATGAGAGGAGCGTGGAAGAGTGACCCTTTTATGCTGTGTCCTTGTGCTCTTTGCTGAGCATCTGCTCCTGGCCTCCTCTGGAGTCAGGTTGTTGCAGGTTAGGGGTGTGTGTTGCTGCTGTAGAGGCAGTTCCGGGGCTGTCACCCCACAAGTCCTGTTGTCACTGCATCCCCCTTCTGAAACACTCCTGCAGGCTCAGACCAAGTCACTGTTCCTGCCTGTGGTGCTGCTGGAAACATGGGTCTGGAAAGTCTGGGGCCTGTTGTAGAGTAACTCCAGTCTGCTTTAGGGAAAGGAAGGCTTTGGCTTTGTTAAGAAAAGCTCATTAAAACCAAGACCTCCAGTGCTGATTGTCCAAGGCTGCCTTTGGAGTAATTTCTGTTGTCTGAAATAACCAAGATGGAGGTAAAGATTGTGAGGGGGAGCACCAAAAGCTGTTATCTGGGCCTTTTTAAGAGGCTGTGTTGCTGCAGCACTTAACCTTCTGTCCTGAGTGCCTGGAGTGCTCCTTCCCAGCATGCTGGTGCTGGCCGTGCTGTCGAACGGAGGCTGGTGGGAGGGGTTGTTCTTGTCCTGCAGAGCGGTTGTGGTGAGCTGTGCTCGCTGGAGGTCTGCCTGCAGACCTCACCTGTGCTGGTGAGCTGCAGAAGGGAGCCAGCAAACACCTCTTTAATTGCAGGTCTGCTGTTTGCCTGGCGAGGCTCTGTGACAGCGGGAGCGGCTGGCAGCCTCCAGAGCTCGGAGCCTACAAGTGAAGCCCTTTGAAGTCCTGGGAGCTGCTGAGCCCTGCTTTCAGGAGTCGGTGTGCCCCGGCAGGCCCCTCCAGCCCTCCCCCTGGGTGGCTTGGGGCTCCTGGCTCAGTGCTTTGAGGCACTCGGGGCTGTGGTTGTGCAAACCTTTTCACTGGCTGCTAATGGCAGGGGAGTCAGTCATCCTGCTTCTCCTTCTCCATGTGCTGCTCTTTTTCCTGTTCTGGCGTCTCTGGCCATGTGATACACTGGATAAGGCATTCGTTTGGGTAAAACTTAGTCTGCCTCTGCCAGGTCACTTCCAACCCAGGGTAATCCCCAGGTATTTTTCTTGTGCTGGTGCTAGGGAGGGGTTTCTGAGGGTGTGAGTGGCTGAGCAGTGCGGAGGGCTGGAGCTGCCTCCGAGTGTTTGTGGAGGCTGGTGCCTTGCTTGAGTGCACCATGGCAGCCTTTGGTGTGCCTTGGACCTGCTGTGCTCCTTCTCCAGGCAGGGCTCCTGCAGGTCTCCTGGCTCTGGCCGTGGCACCAGGATGTGCTCAGACACACGTTCTTGGTGGTCCCACGTGCCTGCCCGCCCCCCTTCTCTGCAGGATGGTGACAGCAGCGGCCAGCCTGTCCCCCGAGCTGCCCACGCTGCTCAGCCTGCCAGAGCAGGTGATGTCCTGTGCTGTCAGGTGCTGTGGAATGCCAGGTGGAAGAGACGAGAGCGAGATCTCCCTAGGAACAAATGTAAAATTAAACAAAATGCGTGTTTGTATTAGTCAGCCTAAACCAGACTGTGCTATTTAGGGCTCTCCATTGCAATAAACTTGTCTCGTGTATTTGTGTGGGAGGACTGCAACAATTAAAGTCATTTTAAGGCTGAATTTTAAAAGTGAAAACAAAATGCAAAGATAATGGTTTGGTTGAAGAGAGTATCAATTGTATCGTGTTACGTTATAATGCTCTTCTGTTAGAGAAGAGATAGGTGATACGCTGCAGGGTGGTTCTTGGTAAGAGCTGTGTCCATGCTGCACGTCTGTACTGCACATTAAAACTCTTCTTGACTTCATAAGGAGTAATTTCTTTTTTAATCCATTTAATTGCAGCCCTCACTGCTGCTGGAGAGTAAACTGCTTGCTGCAGCTGCAGTTGTGGGTAGCAGCCTGCTAAAACATCGACTTTGATGGCATGGGCTGGGCAAATCCCAGGCTGGAGTGATAAACAATATAGAGAATAAAAATTTTCCATTCTCCAGAAGCTGCTGAATAGAACTTAAAGACTAACTGGCAATAAAGATAGAGGTATAAAAGTATGTGCACAGGATGATAAATGTGAGTGGAACCAGTGGGGGAAAAAAGAGAATAAAAGGACAATTCGCTGGTTTCAGGAATCAGGAGGATGATTTGGCAGTGGAGTTTGTGGCAGTCAATCTTGTAGGATTACTCTGTGTTCTACTCCTAATTTTCTGTTGCCAGAACAAAAGCATGTACAACTTGTAGTGCAGCAGTCTGAGTGTTAAACTAACAAGTTCCTGTCTCCTTAGGAGTGAAATTACAATAAGCTGTGCATTAAAAAAAGGCTGTTTTTAATTTGACTTCTAAATACTGGCTCAAGTTAAATGATAAGAAAGAGCATTTGAGATGTACCCTTAGCACATGAAAAAAATACCGATCCTTATGAATTAAAAAAAAACACAGCAAAATGGAGGGGTGTGTTCTCTTGGGGATTGTGATTACAACAGAAAAATAAATACTTGAAAAACGTAGGAAATTCTTTTCTGGACACGAATTCTTACATATTGAGCATAGATCTAAGTAACTTTTATTCCACTTGACCTTTATTTTTGGACTGAGTTGCAAAACCTGTCTAGATCCTGAGTCTAAATGAAGTGATGATGATGAAAATTGCCATGCAAGCACTTTTTACTCCACCCGTTTTCCTTCCTAGGGGTGACTAGGTGTGTGTGTGGTGTGGGACCATCTCTGCTTATCTCTGGGCTGGGGAGCTGTCCTCCCTGCCAGAGGTAGCCCAGGATCTCTGTTTGATGTCTTGTTCCTCTCCCTTTAGCTCAGTTGGGCAGCGCTTAGTGCCCAGACCAGCTCGCAAACGCCCGTCTGTGAGAGCTGAGGTGCATCTTTGTGGTCGGGGTGAAGGTTAAAGCCTTTGAGTCTTGGCTGCCCTCCAGCTTCTTTGCATAATTTGAACCCGTCTCTGTCCAGAAAGAAACGTTCCGGTTATTTCAGGTCGCTGGGATAGGAGAGGCTCCACCTGCAGCCTGCTCAGCGCGGTGGGCTGTGTTGCCCCACCTCACTGCCCGGGTCGTGTGCTGTGATGGTGTGGCTGGGAGCTGGCTGCTGGCTTCCCTGGCCTTTCCTCCGTGTCTGCTCTCACGGCTCCTGCCCTTGAGCCTGTGCACTGCTTAAACTCTTGGACCACTCCTTGGCATGGCTTTTGCTCTCCCACGTTAGTTGGTTGTCAGTTGGGCCTTTACAAATGTGCCAGAAATGCCACGTAGACACTTTTGTGTGTGTTTGTGGACCTGGCGTGTTTGCATCAACCTCCAGTGGAGAATAATCTGAGTAACATGTCCCAGCTTGCCGAAACAATAGGGTGTTTTTCTGTCTCGGTGTAGGTATTTTACACATTTGTAAGACTCGTGTCATACCCCTACAGCAAACCTGGGCATGGTTGTTCTGCAAAACCTGTTCTAAAATCTGGACCTGTTTATTCCCTTCCCTCCATACGGCTTCCTTATGACACAAGTAATATTTTGAAGAACGAGTGAATCAATATGACTGTTCCTTAATAATGGAAATAAAAACCTAAACACCATCAGAAGTCTGAAAGAAATACGGTGTTTCCATGCCTGATGCAAAAGTGGCATGTTTTAATGACTGGAAAAGTCTTTGACTTCATCTTTTTAGTTGGGATTTGATCCTGGACATGGTTTAGACATTCAAAGAAAATATGTATTGGACTTTCACGTGGAACAGTGTCCAGGATTTTGAGGGAACTTTGTCTTGTTTCTCCATTAGGAAAGCCAGAATGCCATGCAGTGAGGAGCCAGAACAGCAAACTGGATTTTGAAGCTCAGTTTTCTTGCACAGTTCCTGGAATCTCTGGTGAGGAATTGGTGTTCCTGAGGCTGCAGTGCAGTTTTATGCCTTCTGTAACAAAGGATCTGTGAGGAGTAAAACCTGCTTTATTTCCAGTCTGGGGATTTGTAAAACTTTGACATGCAGCCCAATTATAATTATGTTGGTTTAGTTCCCAAAGTGGACGCTCTTTATTCTAAAGAGGCCCTACTGTGTGCAACCAGGAGTATTGAAGGCCCTGAAGTGTTAGCGTTTGAATGGTTTTGGCTTAGCTTTAAAATAAATATCTACTGGATATGGAGCTCTGGGGAGTGGACTAAAGCAAATGGAAAAGGTGAATTAACTGGAAGCTGTTCCGCAAGGCTGGGTCCATAGAGCCGCACACAGCAACAGATGGAGGCAGAAGAAAGGCATTTTGAGAACTCACTCGTATTTTGCCCTGGTGTGGAGTAGGTGCAATTCAGAGGCTGCTGTTCCCTCACGGGGTTGTGTCACCATGGCCCGTGCTCTGCAGCCTCAGTCCTGTGTGGCCCCAGCAAGCTTCCCGAGACAGCATGCACTGCTCCTGCGAGGAACAGTGAGAACCATTCCCGGCAGCTCTGGAAAGTCTGCCGTGTTTGTCTCCTGGTACTCGATGGTTCTTTTGAGACCTGAGTGGAAACATCAGCAGGTTCCCTCCTTGAGGACAGAGATTCACAGTTTTCCTGTCTGTGATGGAAATCTGGACAGAGGAGCATGTGTGCCACAGGGTGGCTGAGCAAAACAAACTGGCAAATCCTTGTTTTCCTGGGGAGGGAAGGAGCCTCACGCGGAGCTTTGGCTGCCTCCTGGTCGCAGCTCTCATGCCCGTGAGCTGAGAGCAGCCCTGGCTCTGGGGCTGCGAGGTTTGTGGGGTGAAGAGCCCCTGTGCTGGGAGTGAAGCTGGTCTCTGCTGTAGGGTCTCCTGAAGGAGTTCTGGAGAGCCAAGGTGCTGTTTGGCCCCCGGTACAGGAACAAGTAACGAGGGTTCAGTGTGAAAGAGGGGCACTCGGGGACGCTCTGTGGGACTCGGGCAGAGGAGGGAATGGCAAAGGGCCAGGCGTGTGGCCAGGTGTCTCTGACAGGGTAAGGTACTGCTTGTCAGCTGACAGCTGGTGCTGTTCACCGCTGCACAAGCTCCTTGTCCTGGCAGTGTGGATGGGGCAGAGGCTGGAAACACGGCAGGGAGGTCTCGGGTGGGCTGCCTTGTTCTGGTGGCACAGCTCAGTGTCACTGCAGTGCCCTGGCATCGTGGCAAGGCCCTTGCTGGGGAGTCAGCAGAAGTTTGGTGGCAAGGGATTGCTGTGTTTGGCCTGGGGTGGCCTCGCCTGAGAAGCTCCCGGGGGTGCATGTGGGGTCCCCCAGGGTGGGACTGTGGCTTTTCCAGCTGTTCCCTGTGGGCAGTGTGAGGGCTGTGCTCCCAGGTGTGGGGGCTGGAGGGCACAGCCCTTTGTCCTGCCCTTCTGGGAGTCTCTGGGGGCTGCAGGGCACAGCCCTTTGTCCTGCCCTGCCGGGAGCCTCCCTGGGGGCTGCAGGGCACAGCCCTTTGTCCTGCCCTGCCGGGAGCCTCCCTGGGGGCTGCAGGGCACAGCCCTTTGTCCTGCCCTGCCGGGAGCTTCCCTGGGGGCTGCAGGGCACAGCCCTTTGTGCTGCCCTGCTGGGAGCCTCCCTGGGGGCTGGAGGGCACAGCCCTTTGTCCTGCCCTGCCAGGAGCCTCCCTGGGGGCTGCAGGGCACAGCCCTTTGTCCCTGCCCTTCTGGGAGCCTCCCTGGGGGCTGCAGGGCACAGCCCTTTGTCCCTGCCCTGTTGGTGCCTCCCTGGGGGCTGCGGGGTCCCCAGAGGGGCACGGCTCACCCAGCCCAGCCTGAGCCGCTGCAGAAGAGGTTTGTTCTGAAGTGCTGGCCAGTGTGGGCACGAAGGGATGTGAACCCAAAGCAAAGCCACAGACAGCAGTGACCCAGAGGCTGGAATGAAGTCTCTGAGGGATTGGTGTGCCAGCAGTGGGAAAGGATACCAAATGTGGGGCTTTTTCTCCAAGTTCTGAAATATTCTTCCAAAAATTTTTGGGCTTTTTTGACGTGATTGATCTTGTTTCAGTCCCACAGGTGTGTTTGGTTTTATGTGAAAGAGGGATTCTTCTGAACTTGCGTTCATAAAGACATATTAATTAAAAAATGAATGTTGGACAAGCCAGAAACACTTGCAGGTCATAATTGTTTGAAAGACGCCTGTGTGTTAGCTGACAGCTTGGTGCAGCTTGCAGGTTTTACCAAATTGTTCTTAGGACCACAGCTGGAGGAAAAAGTGCTTAATGTGTTACCTCGTTTTTGGGAGATAATTATGGGCCTTGAGTAGCTGCTGTGTCAAGAAGCAAACCAAGGCCAAAGGAAAGAGGCTTGTATGGCAAATGTGAGTTAGAGCTGAGCATGAAGGTGGGTTTTCTGCTGTAATAGATGGTCAGTTTCCTGAGGTACCAAGGAAATATTTGAGTATCTGATCTTAAAGGGAGATTCTGTTGATTCTCTGATCTTGAAAGGCAACTTTCTTACAAAACAAACAAAAAACCCACAAAGAACATGTCTTCTCTGTTAAAGTAATTTAAAACGTTTAAATACAGTAAAGGAACGTAGTAAATATTTTCCATGTAAAACATGCAAAAAGCATCTGATTTAATTCTAAATTAAGAACTAGCAAGCTAAAACTTAGACTACATTGGACTTAGAACAAATCTTTTTGGAAAGATTTAAGAATTCATGAGATTTTCATTGCTGAGCTGACTCTCCCCTGAAAGTCGTGCAGAAACAGGCGGCACCTTTGGGATTGTGCGTCTGGAGTATAAAAGTTAAAATTACTTTAAATGGCTGAACTGTTTTGGGTTTACTTTAATTTGTATTTTTGTTTACTTGTTTTTCATCAAAACCCACAGTAAATGCTAAATAAAGCTTGTTAAACGCTCAGCCCGGCTGCGTCATGGGGAGGGTTCAGGGTGGTTAAGTACTCCCTCCCATCGAACAGGTCAGGGATTTTCAGAGGGTGTTGCAGACCTTCCACGCTGCCGTGGCAGTGCGTGGGCCGGTGGGGCCGGGCACAGGGGCTCCCAAAAGCAGCAAAGCAGGTCCAGGAGCTGAGATGCAGGGTGCTCTTGACTCCCCTGCCCAGGCCAGCTCGGGAGCTGCAGGTCCTGTGTCCTTGGGCTAGTAATGGGGCCTCACTTGCAAAAGCCATAATTCACAATTTTTCTTGCATAATTAGCACAGTCAGGCCACTGTGAGCCTGTTCTCCAATTAAAATAAAGATTAAAATATTGTATTTATAAGAGTGAGGAATCAAAACAAGTGTATCCTTTTCCATAAAAAATGGAGACCTGAGTTTCTGGGTGTTGGAGTAGGGGGATGGAGAAGGAACTGATCTTTAAAGACTATTTAATTACTCTAAACAAATGTTCATTTGGCTTCAACAGCAATTAAACCTTTCTTAGAAAAGAACAAAAATAGATCTAAAATTGGTTATTTCATTTTTTCTCAACTTCCTGACTTAAATCACCTTGATCAACTTGGAAGCATTTAGCAACACACCAAAACCTGAAATGAATATTCCACCCATACAAATGTAAAATGCTGTTTTAAAAAATTCAGGTAACCAGGTAAAATTCCAAGTGTGTGGGTTTTGGGGGAATTTTTTGTTTTGTTTGTTTTAAACTTTGAATTTTGAATCATTGTGCTCACACAATTACTCAGTTGGGTTTATTTTTCATTTCTGTAGTTGTTTTTTTTGTGGTAGTACTCCAAAGAAGGTTCCATCCCAAGTCCATCCCTGCTCAAGTGGAGTGAAACACTCCAGTAGTGCTGAAGTCAGTCAGCGAGGTGCTCCTTGCTGGGAGCAGCTTGTGCAGCCTGGCTGGATTTTCGGGTGGCCAGGGGGTTGCTTTCTCCCAGGGAGCCGTGCAGACCTGCAGACAGCTCTGGCTTGTCCAGCCCTCCCTAGAATTGCTAGTTTGGCAACTCTGCCCCTGGGAGGCTCACCACAGAATTATTTTGAAGCTGTTTGATTTCTTTGTAGCCCTGCTGTGGGAACTCCGTGTTTTTGGCTTGTTCTGCCTGCTCCAAGCTGGTGCTGCTGGTACCTGTGTCATGGTGCAGTGACATCTGAGCCTTTGCAGGGGGGACAGCAGAGCTGTTCAAACATCCCTCACCCGCTGCTCCTCACCTGGTGGCAGGTGAGCTGAGGCTGTGTTGTTTGGTCAAATACCGACCGTGGAGCAGAGCCTCTGCTTGGAATTTTTGTTCCCAGCAGTTTGCAGACAGGACCTGCCTTGTGCTCCAGGCTCACCTGTGGTGCTGAGAGGAGCCTGTCTGCCTCTGGGGGAGTGGAGGTGGGACAGTGGCAGGGCTCCAGAGCCTGGGAGCAGAGCACTGAGTGCTGCAGGGGCATGTGGGCTATATTGCTGCTGGAGGAGGTAATGTACAGTTGCGGGTCCAAAAATAGGTGTCTCTGAGCAGCTGCTCCTCTGAGCAGGGGAGTCCTCTCTTAGCACAGTTCTTAGCTAAAGCTCGGTCGTTAGTAGTAGGGTTTTTTGCAGCAGCGTGTTTATCAGTAGGTCAGTGTTGACTGGTGTCCAGCAACCCTTGTCTTCCCCAGATGATCACTTTGAGGAGCTTGGAGTGAGTGGAAATGGTCATGGTGTTAAGAATGGGAGCAGGAAAAGAGACGAGATCGAAGTGCTTGTCTTGGTTAAGTAGTTCAGTGGTGTAACTTGTGTAGGTAGCTGCAGTTCAGTGTCCTGCATGGTCATGAAGTGGGTACTGGGAGAACGCTGCTGCAGTGCTCTTGGGATTCAGGGAAATGCTAGGCAGAGCAGATTTTGTTTGGCTGCATAAATGTCTCTTCATGAGAAACAAACCCCACCAATAACCAAGTTCCCACAACAGCGACTCACTGGTTCTAGCTTCACACGCTGCCAGCCCAGGTTGTGATTGTCTTTGCTCTGGGAAGCCATGAGGAGTGCTAGATGATCTGTCCTGACAATGGCGAGAGGCACGCGTGGGGAGTCCTTGCCATCAGACCCTGGTGGGACACGTCAGGTACAAAGGAGCTCAGTCTCGTCCCTGTTTGTGGTGAGTGTTCCCAAAGGGCTGTGCACATCAGTAGGGGTGACTTCTGCTTTTGCTAGCTCATTTGAACTCAAGTGAGTTCATATTATTCACTCAGTTCATATGAACTCAAGTGAGTTCATATTATTCACTCAGTTCTGGGGGTTTTGGAGTTGATTTAGTAATTTTTTTTTTTCAGCCTCCTATCAGAAGAATAATGTATTAAAAGCATTGATAGAGAATTTGTTTTTCAGCTCAGATCTGCTTGTTTGCTGGCACTGCTCAGCTTCCTTTGGAGCGCCTGGCTGCTGCAGGACAGGCTGGGGACCCACGGGGACAGGGGCTGGGGGGCCAAGTGTCAGTGCTGCTGAGCACTGTTGCTGTGAGTTAATCCTGCTTTTCAGGGGAAATGGCTAATGTGTGAGTAGGTGCCTTGTGAACAAGCAACAGCTGGGTGCAAAGCAAAAATCTGCTAAAACATGACTAATTTCTGAGCGTTGCATAGAGTTTCTGTCTGTATTCAGCAGCAAATTACCATTTTGAGCTTATGCTGCTGTTGCTTCACTGGAGTTGGCATGAGCTGTGTGTTTGAACTGATGGTCATTGCTATGAGACTGTCAAAGCATTGGTACGATGTGGGGCTGGCTCTCTGTCCTTCCACTCGCACCACGGCCGATTCCGTTCAATGAGAGCTATTTTAATTGGGTTCTACTCTGTGTTATGTTAAAACTCTGATGCTAGGCACAAAACCTGTGACACTTGTTTTGTTTGTTCCTGAAAACATACACTTCATTCTGCTTTGGCCATTCAAATTGGTTTTACATGATTGTCAGCTGAAAATAATACTGCGATTGGCAGCAGCATGGCCGCTTCCTGCAGCCCGGACCAGCAGTGGGGTAACCGGTGCAGGGGGGCTGGGGAATGAGAATTCCTGCTCCGATAGCAGTCGTTGCTTAGCAGGCAGCAGCGTGGCCTTGGGGAAGGGCTGTCCCAGCAGCCCGGCTGGCCTTGGCAGGCAGCTCCATGTGCTGGGACATGGAGCTGCCTGCCAGTGGAGGAGAATGGCACAGCAGAGCTGGGCCGCTCTGGAGAGCATCTGGGCCACCATCGCCTGTCCCCTCTGTCCCTGAGCACCGAGCTGGGCTGGGGACAGCAGAGCTGGGCTGCTCTGGAGAGCATCTGGGCCACCATCGCCTGTCCCCTCTGTCCCTGAGCACCGAGCTGGGCTGGGGACAGCAGAGCTGGGCCGCTCTGGAGAGCATCTGGGCCACCATCGCCAGTCCCTGCTGACCCTGAGCACCGAGCTGGGCTGGGGACAGCAGAGCTGGGCTGCTCTGGAGAGCATCTCAGCCACCATTGCCTGTCCCCTCTGTCCCTGAGCACCGAGCTGGGCTGGGGACAGCAGAGCTGGGCTGCTCTGGAGAGCATCTCAGCCACCATTGCCTGTCCCCTCTGTCCCTGAGCACCGAGCTGGGCTGGGGACAGCAGAGCTGGGCTGCTCTGGAGAGCATCTCAGCCACCATTGCCTGTCCCCTCTGTCCCTGAGCACCGAGCTGGGCTGGGGACAGCAGAGCTGGGCTGCTCTGGAGAGCATCTCAGCCACCATTGCCTGTCCCCTCTGTCCCCGAGCAGCGAGCTGGGCTGGGGACAGCGGAGCTGGGCCGCTCTGGAGAGCATCTGGGCCACCATCACCTGTCCCCTCTGTCCCTGAGCACCGAGCTGGGCTGGGGACAGCGGAGCTGGGCCGCTCTGGAGAGCATCTGGGCCACCATCGCCTGTCCCCTCTGTCCCCGAGCAGCGAGCTGGGCTGGGCAGCTGTGGGTGAGGCCGGGAGCGGGGCAGAGGCAGCACACGCGGGGGAGAGCAGAGCTTGGGTGGTGAGCCTGGCATGTTTAACTGCAGTGGGATGGCTGGTTAGAAAATAACCAGTAGTCATGACTTCTTTTAATTAACTACTAAGAGTTAAATAAATGTTGTTGGAAAAACTAGTCTGTGTTTATTTGGCACGTCTCTCTCCAGCCGAGGCTGGTGCTAGTTGGTACACGCTCCACTGCTGAGCCTGTCTGCAGCGTGGTTTTATGTTTTCCATCTGTATTGATTTTCATGATTCATTGACCATGATCTAAGCAAAAAGCACACTTAAATGACACTGGAGACAGCTGTCTGTTAAAGTAGGACCTTTATGTAGTCTGAAATGGCGCCAGGTTTTTCTTCCATTACTTTATCAAGTAACACACATAAGTAATATTCTTTGTTTAATTTCCTTTTGTAGGTCACTGGTATGTCACCTCTCTTTTGTGCAAGGAGCAGATGGTAAATTCTTACTCTAAACTTTCCTATCGGTTTTGCTCCTGTTATTTTTCTGATAATCATTTGAGGTTATTCTGAAATGGAAGGGGCCTTACATTGTGTTTGGGCGTCTCTATGAAGGAATCAGTTCTTGTCCCTGTGGAGCTGTTTGGAAGGTACATGTGGGAAGTTCAGATAAAAGCAGAAACGCATAAAGCTTGGGAAGCTGATGTGTGGCTTTTTCCAGTTACAATCTGTCTCTCTTTGTATGGCAGGCTGAAGTTCCAGATGTTGTTTTGGCTTGGAGATAGTGGATAGGGGAAAAATAAGCATTCTAATGTTAACAGAGTCAGCCTGTCTGGATCGGAGCTGACAGGAAAAGGGAGAGATAAAGCCTCCATTAGTGGTGTGTGCAGTGCTGAAGAGCCAGGGCGGCTGTCCCTGGCAGGCAGGCCTGGGCTGGCCATGCCCGGTGCCAGCTGTGTGCCACCACTGTGACACTGAGCTCTGACTGCAGTGGGCTTGCTTCGGGTGTGCACCCCCCTTTGGAAGTTCATTCTTGCCCCTCGTGGCGTCCTGCTTGCCCTCAGCAGCTGCCTCTGGGATTTGGGGTGCACAGCTGGGGTGAGGGGCTGGTCCAGCACGCTTTGGGGTCCCGTGGCCCTGTGGCTCCCACCTGTTGGGCCTCTCTCTTGGAGCACCAGCGGGCTTTTTGAAGCTTGTTCCTGCCCGGAGCTCCATTCATTGTGAGCTGCAGAGTGGTTTGGGCATGCGTATGCTGGATTTCTGATGGAGGAGGCTAAGCTGCAAGCTCTGTTCCTGGTGTAGGGCAGATGTGCTCTGTCCTGGAATGTGGGCGTCAAGTTCCCAGCCTCTGCTGGGCAGCTTGGAGCCATTTGTGGGAGCACCTTCCCGTGAGGGGACCCAGGTCAATCCACTCTGAAGAAGGAGTGCTGAAATGCACATTAGGAGTACATGTGGTGGCCAGAGAAGGGATTTCCTGGATTAGTCCATAGGCTATACATATAATAGTCTCTCCATTTTCCGTGTTATATTAAACGCATGAATATACTGTGTCCTGTGTCTCTTTCATGCCTGTTCGTCCTGTCAGGCTTATTTCCAAAATGTATGAGCAGATTATTTTTAATTAATCACTGAAGTTCTGCTGACTTCCTCCTCAGTCTTTTTTCCCTCTGCCATTCCTGAGTCTAGGCAGTAACAGTTTGTGGTCAGTGCCCATCCCCACGCGTGGCATGGGGTCCTTTGGGGCTTTCTGGCCTCGGAGTGTTCTGGTGAGAATGCTCTCTTCACTTGCCTCAGTGCTGCAAAGCTGGAAGGGAATAGTGCTGATGCTGACTCATCTGCGGGACAGAGGAGCTGAGCTGCTGCACTCCTTCTGGGATAGGAAGTCTTGGCTGTTTGCTGCTTAGAGCTGGGCTAAGTTTGTCCTCATCAGTTTGTGTAAGTTACTGGAACGAGGGTCTGGGTGAGCTGCCAGGTGTTGGTGTAGCAGAGTGAACGTGTACAGTGGTGGCCAGCTGGATGTGTGTGCCAGCATAGGCCAGGACTGGAATGGTTTAACCCTTTTTGGCCTTGTTTTTCTCTCAGAAGTGGGAATATGTGCCTGGAGCTGGCTGGCTGACCAGCTGTGATTGTGTATGCATTACCTGACGTCCCCGAAATGCCATCCTTAGAAATCCCATTGGACTGGGATGTGCAAGGCATGTCAGAATGAAGGGCCTGTTCCATGTTTGGTGGAGGAAGATGCAGAAAGGGAATCTGGGTGTGGGAGACTGCTGCTGCCTACCTTTGTGCTGCTCACATTCCTCACTTGGGCCCGCAGGCAGCAGTGGGGTGTCTTGCTCATGTGGTTCATGACTCAAGCCAAGCCCAGATGTTTTCATGCCTGGTCTGGCCTATTTTCTGAGAATAATTTTGGATGCCTCAGTCCATTTTATTGTGGTTTTCTTAGTGTCTAGTCCAGCTGAAGTTCAGATGATTCCTGGCCTAACTGGATGCTCACAGGCAGACATGGCAGCTTCTGCTTTCTCTCTGCAGCTGTGTTCCTGCTAACTTCAGAGCACTCACAATTAGAGCTACGCTGGTGAGAACCTGGGGTAGACTTTTAAAGCTGCTTTTTGGTTTTTGAGTGGAAAGCTTTAGAGCGTGAAACCCAGAAGAGTCTGTTTTATGGCCAGAAGATGAGTGAAAATGCTGAAGGTTTCTGTGAAGTCGGATCTGGCTTTGTTGACCAACCTGGCTTTCCATTTCCACTGAGCAGTGAGGGTAGGGACATGGAAACCTTTTTGTACTGACTGCTGGTCCTTTCCTTCAGCATTATCTGGCTGACAGGTTGGTGACAGTTACTATCCAGAGTATCCAAAATTTATTTCCTCATGCCTTTGACAGTGCTTTAGTGCTTTTTGACCCTTTGTAGGAACAGTTTGTATAGCAGGTTATTTGCGGGAAGTACATTCACTCCTTTGAGTTTTGCTCTGAGGAAAATGGCTTGATGTTCTTTGAAAAAGAGTGGGATGGTCACCTGCTGTGTGTGAGCAAGAGCTGCCTTGTGTCCTGTGCAGAATGATCCCTTCCTCCATCACAGCCCAGGGCTGAGGAGGGCTGTTGGCCCGAAGCACCTTTGGGTGCTTACTGTGTTGAGGAGCAGTGGGTGAAGGTGGTCTTTGGCTCACTGTCCTCAGTGTGTTACATTCCCAGTCGTGGCTGGGTGCTCTGTGCAGAGATGCTGGACCTTGGGGATGGCCGCTGGATGTGTGTCACGAGCTCCCTGGTCTCGTGAGCGTGGCCTTGTTCCCGGCTGCTGATAGGCGTGGGGCTCCCGAGGCAGACTGGTCCCGAAGGGCAGCTCTGGCTTGCGTCGTGCTTCACATCTGCAGCTGAGTGTGTGTGAGGTCAGCCATGGGAGTTTAGCTGTTAAATAGGGCTGAGACCGGCTGCTCTTGGCTTCTGCAGCAATTAAGCCAAAGTCTGTATGAATCCATGGAATGGTTTTCCGAAGATCTCCAAGTGCAGTCGGGTTTGGCAAGGCCACGTGAGATGTATGAGTTTGACAGCATACTGCTGGATAGGTGGAAAGGGAATACTTGAAACAGCTCTGGAAGGAAGTGTCAGAATTGTGTATAATTGTGGTACATTTGGTGTTTGGAGAGGTGACCAGGTGCCTGAGGATTGGGCTGAGGGGTGCACAGCAGGCAGTGATGGACATCACTTGGGACAGTGATGGGCAGCTCCTGTCCCAGGGGCAGCACAAGGCTTTGCCTGAGAGGTCAGAGTAGACACAGCTGTAACAGCAGCTGAGGAATGCCAGGACAAAGTGGTTTGTGAAGTTCTTGAGCTGTTTCAACACACAGGCCTGAGTGCTGGATGGATCAGTGTCTCAGGTGAGACTGCCACAGGTAAGATGTGAGCGGAACAGAGAGCTGTGGTGGAGGCTGTGGTGCCTTACAAAGCCTCAGGTGACAAAGGGGGACAGCTTGCAGGATGCTGTGAGGGAGAGGATCACGCTGGAGGGAGAGAACAGGGTAAAGCTGTGAACTGCAGCACTGAGGGTAATGCTGCTGATGTGGGAAGAACAGAAATACCACTGCAAGGTTCAAGGTGGAGAAAAGCCTGAGCTGGTCTTCACTTTACTGTCTTCTTCAAGTCAGCTTTGGGTTGCTTTCCCCTTAACGGTGAGAGCCCCTCACTGTTGTTCCTGGAGTTCATGAGGCTCGTACACCTTGCTTGTGAGTGTCCCATCTGCACAGGTGGGAGGCAGGAGGCTGAGGAGCACCAGGGCTGGAGCAGGACCTGCTTCGTTTGTATCTTGGATTTGAGAACAGAATAATGTGGCTCTGACCTGTCCAAACAGGCAAGACCAAACTGTAGAACAGTGCTGCTAAAATTCTGGGGTGGTCTAGTGTAATCTCTGGAGATTTGACTTCCTTACACAGCAGGGTGTTTCCTCCTCCTTGGGATTGCTAATTGCATTCAGTTTTCTGGACTCCAGAGTAATAGTTAATGAAATGCTCTGCTGAGAGGAAATGCTGTTTCATGGCTTGTGCCTGTGGAGTGTCAGGAACTCTTCTCAGTCTGATTGCTCTATAAATGTTGGTTATTTTTCTTTGGCTGGCTGAGGCTAGGAGCAGTTAAGCTGTAAGTGGGGTGCAGAATGAACACCTGACTTTTCCATGTCCCTTAACCTTTCCGACTTTGTAGCAGCCCATCACTCCTGAAGAATGCTGCTCTAATGCCAGTTTAATCCTTCAGCAGTGAGCCGGAGGTGTGAAGCCAGGCTCTCCTGTCTCTCCTGGGTACCCCTGCCACGTACTGGGCTCCTCTGCGCCTCTCCTGCTCCTGCCCTGCTCAGGTTTATAGATTTATGTATATACACAAATGAAAATATGTGTATGTTTATAGTATTTCCAGCTTTGATGGTTCTATGTTAACTAGTGGCTGTGTTTGCTGAGTCGTGCTGCCATTGTATTATTCTGACAATGCAATGAAATTAATTTAAAAAAAAAAAGTTTTGGTTAATTTTTATTAAAATACCTGAAACTACTCAGGGTAGGGTGCTTGGGCTAAAGGGCAGAAGTAGAGTATTCTCGCGGTGATGGCCCTTTGAAAATAACTCTGGAGGGTCAGGTTTACCCAGGGCAAATCTGCCAAATCTCTCTGGGATTGTTGATGTGCAAATGAGGGGCCTCACTGGAGTGAAATATCAGCACAGCTGAGGGTCACCTGGGGAGTGCCCTCGCCTCAGTCGGAGCTTGGCTCTGAATGGTCTGGCCTGATAGCGTCAGGGGCTGCGAATACAAAGCATTTGCACCTCTCTGGGTCCCTGCATGTGTGAAAACACCCTGAGCCTGTGGGAGATGCTGCTCAGTTAATGCATTTGTAGGAACATGACCACGTTGTTATCTTGCAGCAGGGAGTGCCCCAGTGAGAGATGGTCTCTAGAAGCTGTGCACATCATCAGACCCAGGCTTCTCTGCAGCCCAGAGTAAAGAAATGAGTTTTTACCATTTGTGTAAAGAAAAACTGGGAAACCCAGGAAAAAAATCCCAGCCTTTTATTTTTTTTTTCTTAAGGGAAAAAATAGGACTCTTGTTGGTGATAACCGAGCCAAAGATTTGTTTTTGGAAATGTTTGTTTTGGTTGGCTGGAGTGTTCTGCAGAAACTCTGAACAGGCGAGCTGTGTAATATTTAACGAGTTACTAAAAAGCATTTGAAAATGATTAGCAGTGGTGATGTCATTGAGCTGCGAGTTCAGCGGGCTCGGTTTCTGGCAGGGATTGTGGTGTTTGTATGGGGAGCAGGGGTGATGCTGGGGTGTCCCTGCGGGGCCCCGCTGGCTCTGGGGACAGCAGCCGTGTCCGGTGGCGCTGGCTGTGCCTTGCTGTGCCCATGCGGGGGGCTGAGTGCTGGAGTGTCCCCTGCCAGGGCAGAGCGGTGTGTGATGTGTGATGCTGGGGTGTCCCCTGCCAGGGCAGAGCGGTGTGTGATGTGTGATGCTGGGGTGTCCCCTGCCAGGGCAGAGCGGCGTGTGATGCTGGGGTGTCCCCTGCCAGGGCACAGCGGCGTGTGATGTGTGATGCTGGGGTGTCCCCTGCCAGGGCAGAGGGTGTGTGATGTGTGATGCTGGGGTGTCCCCTGCCAGGGCAGAGGGTGTGTGATGGGCAGGCCCGGGGTGCCTGGGGCTGAGTTCCTGCCTGACTCCCTCATCACACACAGGCAGCTTCTGGAACAGACACACGCTGCTGGCTGCAGGGAAGCAGGCCAGCGCTCGGAGAGGTGGGCTTTGAGTAGGTGGAAAGTTAGTCACTGTTACCGGCTGCATTTTGGGTTTGTGTGGCTGTTTTAACATTTTAACCTAAACTATTCAGAAACAGCTTTCACAGGCAATTCCCAATAATCTCTCAGTTGAAAATGTTTGTGTTTTGGGACTTACTCACAGCTGCTGGATAAATCCAGGTGTTCTGTTTGGAGAGAGTTTGTGTCTTCACTGGCAGTTTTGTGTCGAGATGTGAGAGTACACTGTCTTTGGAGAGAGAACCATGCCAGGGGAGTGTGGCAGTCTGGCAGCAGGAGCTACTGCAGGGGTGCTCTCTTTGCCTCCTAAGCCCAAAGCCTCAGCACAGATGAACTCACCAGACCCTGATGGGGATTTTCCTCACTTTGTGGGCATCTAGAATGGCCTTGGCAGAGAGGTATTCAGAGTTGTCCATAGCTGTGACTTGTGTCTAACAGGGAAAGTGTCTGAGGAGCTTTGCAGCTGTGCGATGGAGCCTTTTTCCTGGTAGTTGCAGAATGCTCCCCTGGTAGGAGCTGTCTGTGTGCCGTGTAAGAATACCTGCACAGCAAGGAAACGTGTGTAGCATAATAAAATAACACCTTTGTTTGTATGTGCAATGTGTGAGAAGCCTCAGTAACTCATCTGAGTGTCTTGAGCAGGTCCCTGTGCGGTGCCCCGTTCGTGTGAGGTGCAGCCTGAGCATTCCCTGAGCAGCTCAGGGCCTGCAGACCCCCCGTGTTCATTGTGTGCAGCCTCTGCCCGTGTGGAGCTGTGCACCTCGCCGTGCAGGTGCTCCAGCGTGGATGCTCCGTGGGCCACAGCCAGTGCCTTTGTGAACCGGGGCTGGTGCTGCTGGATGCAGGCTCTGCCGGGCAGGCTGTTCCACAGGCCACTGCTAATCCTTGGAAGTTGCCTCCTGGTGAATTCATTTACCCCACAAGGCAGCAAATGGTATGGAAAGATACACATGCGTCTTCAAAGGCACCGGGAAGTTGCAGATAGTTTAAAAGTGTCTGTGCTTGCTTCATTGTTTGAGTAAGCCGTCTGTCAGAGGGTTGCCTAAGACCCCTGTACTGATGCAATACCTACACACAGCCTGGGCTTTTGCACTGGGGCAGATGCCCTCTGCCTCCTGCAGCCACGGGAGCTCCTGCTGCCGCGTGGAATCTCCGAACGGTTTGTGTTGGAAAAGCCCTCTAAGATCACGAAGTCAAATCATTCTTCAGTGCCAAGGCCGCCACTAACCCAGTGTGCCACGTCTGCAGAACTTCTAAATCCCTCCAGGGATGGGCACTCCACCAGTGCCCCGGGCAGTGCCAGGCAGCCTGTGCCAAGGCTGGACAACCTTTCTGTGAAGGAGTTTTCCCCAGTATGCAACCTGAACCTCCGCTGGTACAGCTTGATGCTGTTTTCTCTTGCCCTGTTCCTGTTCCCTGGGAGCAGGCTGTTTTTATTTTTATATGACACTCATGCTTTGCTACCTTTTCTTTTTCTTACAAGAACCAAGGGATTGGCTCTTTGTGAATGTGTCGGAGTTACTGACTGGGAGAAACTTCCAGGACACTTTACGCTGTGTAGCTGCCTTTCGTGTAGTGTTTTCATTCTTACTCAGCAGTGCTGTGGTTGTGCTTTGTACACGAGTACAGAAGAGCCAGTATCCCATCCTTCACTCTTTCTGTATTGTGCTCACTCTGGGTGGCACTTTGACACATTTTTGGAGCTGCGAAGTGTGGATGTGTGCCTTGTGCATTTGCAGGTGGGTACCAAACGGAGTTGGTGGCTGGCTTCCATCTTGTGAATTCTGGCAACCCAGTTGAGGCTGTAAGAAAGGACTGCCCGAGGTTGTCGCTGTCTGACGCAAGGAATGCCTTTGTGGGGCTGCTGGGGGTTGCACCTCCTTTGTGTGAGATTCAGTTAAAGAGCAAGCTGTGAATTATTGCCTTTAAATGCACATTTCTCCTTCTGAAGACACAGCTGTGGATGAATTCAGCTCGTGTGTGGCTGTTGTGGATGGCACAAGTGTGATCCAGTGTTATGGATGTTTTCTTTAGATAGGAATCTGGTGAGGTACATGCAAAATATGTACAGCCCTTGGGCTCTTGGCAGGGGGCCACTGGGGCTGTCAGCGATATCTGGGTGCTTCTGATCTCATCTGGAGAGTCTGAGCTGCTCTCATGTTCCTGTTCCCATGTCTGTGTCATATGGAGATGAAATGCAGCCTGAAGTTCCTGCACTAATGGGCTCTGTCTGCTGTGGCCTGCGCTCAGTGCTGGCTCTGGGGACTAAAGGCCACTTCCCAGCAGCCTGCAGGGTCCTTGTGGTGTTTCAGGTTCTCTGAACTGGTTCTTCTCTCCCCTCTGGCTTCTTGCAGCTGCTGTCCCGACAGTCCCAGGACAGGGCTTCACCCCACATTGCTGTAAGGCCGTACAGGAATGATTTGCCAGCACACAGTTTGCTTAGGAAGGAGAGAGCAATATTAGCTGTGGCAGCGGAACAAGCATTGTGGTTGCAGGGTGGATTTTGCAGTGTTGGGACTTCGTGACTATAGAGCGTAAGGATTCTATAGGCTCTGTTACCTGAACCAGCTGTGTGTCTCTGTGTAATGTTGGGTGTCTTCACCAAGCGTCTGATCTGCCTTGCCACTGGCTTGTTGTTCATGTGGGCTTCCAAAGCCAGCTTAAAGGACTTCACCAGAATCCAAAGCTGGCCTGCCCAGGAGCCAGGGTCCCTTCCTTGCCTGCACTGCATGGCAGGTTTGTTTGGAAATCTGGGAGCTGCCACTGTGAAAGAGACTTTTCCATCAATAGAAGTTCTGGTTTTTGAGTGATAACATGCTTTTGCAGGAGGAGGTTAAACCCAAATGATCCATATTTCTCTGTATGTGGCTGAAGCTCAGGCACAGTGTCCTGCCTCCAGCTCTGCCCTGGGTGTCCAGTACTGCTGCATCTGGAGTGTGGCACGGGGCTCTGGGATCCCTGCATCCCTCTGTGGGTATGGAGTGTGGCACGGGGCTCTGGGATCCCTGCATCCCTCTGTGGGTATGGAGTGTGGCACGGGGCGCTGGGATCCCTGCATCCCTCTGTGGGTATGGAGTGTGGCACGGGGCACTGGGATCCCTGGGATCCCTGCCTCCCTCTGTGGGTATGGGGTGTGGCACGGGGCACTGGGATCCCTGCCTCCCTCTGTGGGTATGGAGTGTGGCACGGGGCTCTGGGATCCCTGCCTCCCTCTGTGGGTGTGGAGTGTGGCATGGGATGCTGGGATCGCTGCCATGGGATCATGGATCCTGGCTGCATCCCTGCATCCCGAGCACTGGGATCGCTGCCATGGATCATGGATCCCGGCTGCATCCTGAGCACTGGGATCGCTGCCATGGGATCATGGATCCCGGCTGCATCCCTGCATCCCGGGCACTGGGATCGCTGCTGTGGGATCATGGATCCCGGCTGCATCCCGAGCACTGGGATCGCTGCCATGGATCATGGATCCCGGCTGCATCCCGAGCACTGGGATCGCTGCCATGGATCATGGATCCCGGCTGCATCCCGAGCTCTCGGCTCCCTGCCCGTGTTCCCAATGCCCTCTAGTGGCTCTCGCCGCTGTGCTGCGGTTCCATAGGGCACGGCCTCCAGCTCCAGTCAAACGGCAAAAGGAAAACACCTTTTGTGTATTTTTGCCGGTTGGTTGTTAATTCCTCTTCATTTATCTGGGTTAAATCCCAGCTCTTCCCTTGAGAAAAAAGTTCTTGTACATTCAGGTACCAGATTGTAACTGGATATCCCATGGATCTTCAAATCCATAGCAATTTCCTGTGGGGATTTATTAAGGGACGTTTTGTTCCTTACATTAAAATGTACATTTTTTTTCTCTCTAAACAACAGTAACTGGGAGGGGTGTGCTTGCTGGTGTCACTAGAACCAGACTTTGGTGCTTATGTATGTGCAGGAATTGCTTTGAAAAAGTAACTTTTTTTGAGCAGTGAGAGCAACACCTTTGAACTCATGCTCTCAAATAATTTTCGAGGGAAAGTCAGTGTTTTGTAAAGGTCAGAGCCTGTCTCCCAGCTGCTTCCCTGCTGACCCGGCGTGGCTGGCTGTGCCCAGGGCTGTCCCCAGGGTCCCAGGCTGCACAGCCGTGCTGCAGCCCGTGGCTTGGTGGGCAGAGCACGGGGTGGGTGTGCTACAGGCTGCTGCCAGTCTGCACAGCTCTGCTCAGCAAAGGCAGACTTGAGGCATTGGGAAAAGGAACAGCTGGAAGAACAGCTTCATAGAGGCAGGGTTTAAATGGAAGTATTGGGCTTTTTTTCCTTGGGAGGACCATGCATGCTGTGAAATGCATAAAATCTGTTAAAAGTCCAGTATGGTCCGTTTGCCTCTTTGGGGGTGTGGGTCTGATTGCCATCCTCATCCTCCCTCTGAGAAATACAGGGCAGGGGCTTATGTGTACAAATATACTTGTGTATATTTTTGTTTTTTGGGAACTCAAATAAACTGGTTGAAAAAACACCAGGTAAGCCCATGCAGCTGGCAGAGTTTTCCTGGTGTTTGGGCTGTGTGTGCTTCCCGTGGCTTCAGTCCCACCCTGGCGTGTGCTCAGCCTCCTTCCCTGGCAGGGCAGAGCTGGGCTCCTGCGGGGCCCTGCTGCTCTCCCCCAGCCAGGTGTGGCAGGAGAGGGGCTGGAACAGCCCGGGGGGATGCCCTGATGAGGGGGGTCGTGTGTGGGGGTCTCGGGGCAGCCCCACGTGTGCCAGAGGTGGGGCAGCTCCCACCAGTGCAAACCCTGAGTTACCTGGAAGAGCTGGCTGTGCCCGAGAGCTGCCGTGCTGCTGGCTAACCTCTGAGGCTGCCCAGCAGTGCTGAACTCGGATTTTGTTTTTTAAAGCACCTTTTCCTTGGGCCAGATGTCCCTGCTGTCTGAAGGGCTCTCGGGGGGACTGTCCCTGCCGGGATCCCCTGGAGCACTCCCCCGCTCCCATCCCTGCAGCCCCTGGGTGGCTTTGGCTCCTTGGAGTGCCTGTGTGTGGAGAGGAGGAGGGCAGGTGCCTCTGCCTGCTGGGTGAGCAGGCGCAGGGCCAGGCTGCTTCAGGCTGTTCTGCCCACGGCAGACCAGGGATCCTGACTCCACCCTGCCCTGGGAGCAGGGCACCGACCCCTTGGGGCTGGTCTGGAGCACCAGCCACTGACTGTTCCTTGGCGTGAGAGAACTGAGGCTGTTCAGCCAGCACAAGAGAACGCCCAGGGGGACCTCAGCATGGCCTTCCAGTACTTACTAGGGGCTTATAAAAAAGAGAAAGAGCAACTTTTTACACAGGCAAGATAGGAGGCAAGAAGGAATAGTTTTAAGCTAAAACCAGAGAGATTTAGATTGGATGTTTGGAAGAAATTCTTTACTGAAGCATGGCGAGTCCCTGGAGCAGGTCATGCAGAGAAGTTGTGGATGCCCCATCCTCGTCAGTGTTTAAAGCTGGCTGGGGCTTTGAGCAGGTGTCCCAAGCCATGGCAGGGGAGTTGGAACTGGAGGATTTTGAAGGTCCCTCCCAGCTCTCCTCTGCTTTGCACCGCCTCTGTGGGTTGCCCCTGCTCCTGCTGCTTAGCTCGCTCTGATCGTGTTTCCAGCACGATTGGGGTTAGGTATCTGCAGGGGTTGCGGGATGCCTTGGTGCATCGAGGGCACGGAGGGGAGGCTCCCTAGGGAATGGGTCTTGGGAAGGGAGAGTGTTGTTCTGGGAGATGGTCAGCGCTGCCTGGGCCTTCCTGTGCAGGTGAAAGCTGAGCACTTGGGTCAGAAATGTCTGATCATTTTAGCTGATGGCGAATCAATTACTGGAAATAAATACAGAGGTAATGGCTTGGCTTTCATCACTGAGCACTTAAGAAGTGCTGATGATTTGAAAAGGCACAACAGAAGAGATCTGAAAGGAAAATGACAATGTCAGATTTATTTTCAATTTTCATCTGCTTCAATTAGAATTAAATCTGAAAAATGAAGACAAATACCTGCACATAAGGAGCAGTTTGTTCCATGTGACTAGGCCAGAGAGTCCCTGCAGGGACTGACCAGCACAGGACAGACAAACCATTCTGAGTCACCAGCCCTGTCTGTTGGGTTAAATCCTGAGAAACTGCAGAAGAGTTTCTTTTCAGAAGCCTTGTTTCTGAAAAAGGGGAGTTCAGTAAAAAGTGGAGTGAAGAGTGGTCTGTATTTTCTTGTACAGACCAAGTATCATGGCAAAGATTGGAACTACAAAGGCAAATTCACTCCTTTATTTCCTGTTTTAGAGGGAGCATGTGGCTCTGCTTTATGCTGGAGGCAGCCAGGACTGTTGCACAAGGTGTAGTTACCTGTCTTCAGCAGCAGGGAAATGGACTTGTGCCATCGAAAGGAAAATCCTTGGAGAGACACCTTAAACTGGGAAATTGCTCTTCAGAGAGCAGCATCTTCCTTAAACACATCTCAGTCTTTTTCTTGCCATCCAGCAATGGTTTTTGCTGGTTAATAGAAGTTATTCTGAGTTTTCTGGTGGAGATCTTGTCCGTTTCCCCTCAAAGCCCAGATAATACAGTTTTACAGACCACCTTCTCAGTTTAACAATAATTTAACTTTCTAGGAGCTGGTTCAAAGAACGTATCATTGATATTACATGCCTGCTTGCTGCTGGAGGGTTCATATTTCCCTACTACAAGCTTCTGTGTCTACATGGTAGCTGCATGTGATGTCTCTGAATGTAAAAAGATGTTGCAGTAAATGCATGGATTTTATAAGTGAAGGAAATTATTTAGAACAAGACAGAGTTAAAAAGGAGTCCAATCAACATTGGGTTGTGTTTGTGTAGGGAGCTGATGGAAGGCTAAACACTGCTTTTGGGGAGGTTGCTGTTTTAGACAGCAGTGGAAGCTTACAGAACTCTGGTGTGTCTCCTCTCTGCAGCTCCGGGTGGTGGATGGAGTGATGATTCTCCCTGTACTGATGGTGATGGCGTTCCCATCTCCGAGCTGGCAAGGTGAGTGTTGTGCGGGGTCAGGGTTTCCAGGGTGTGTTTGCTAACTCTTCCGTGATTGCTCCGGTGAGGCAGTGGCTTTGGAAAGTGACTTCTGTAACTGGTGTACACGGCTGTGTGCACGTGAAGCTTTTGTGACAGGCAGAGTGTTTAAGATTTGCCTCAGAAAAAGGAAATAGTATTTCCACTGCCATGGAAAGGAAGGAATGGCTCATTTGAAGATCTCTTGGGTGTTCTGAGAGATGAGCCCCTGAAAGATGTGCATCACCACTTCACAAACAGCCTTTGGAAAACATTGAGTAAAGGCTTTCTGGGAGTAACTTGGTTTTCTCAGTTTTATATTTTACTTACTTGAGAGAGATCTCTGTGTCTGCTGTGGCATATCTTTGTCATGCTGAAATAGCTGAATTAGAATCGTTACCTCCTACTTAGTGGTTCTTCAGCACTACCTGAACACAGTATCGCTTCCCTTAGGCAGATTTTATTGTGTTACGATTTGGTTACCCCTAACTGAAGCTGTTAAGAGCAGGATGATGTTTTTCCTCGACTCTTCCCCTTTGCAGATGATGAGCGGAAGCTGAAGATGGTGCCCTACGAGTGTGTGTGTGAAGGCATATCCTGCGGGAACGGGGATCGCTGCCAAGGCCAGCGCTGCTTTGCCTCCCTGAGCATCAATGACGGGGCCAAGGTTTACCAGAAAGGCTGCTTCCAGGTCTACGAGCAGCGGAAAATGACCTGCAAAACGCCCCCGTCCCCCAACCAGGCCGTGGAGTGCTGCCAGGGGCACCTGTGCAACATGAACATCACAGCGCAGCTGCCCTCCTCCAAGGGTGAGGGCTGAGTTCTGCAGGGCATTCCGAGAAACGAGAGGGGGCTGCCTTTGCTCGCCGTGTTGGGAGAGAGATGGCTCCGGTGCGGGCTGAAGGAAGGGTTCCTTGGGCACCCTTTGTGCCCTGGTCCCCACCCTGGGGCCTGCTGGCACACATCTGGTGCCCACAGGACTGGTCTCTGTGGCTGGGCAGCGAGGGGGTTGCAGGGTTGGGGTCAGGATGGAGGCACTGCCTGTGGGAAGTGGCTCGGTGCAGGTGGGAGCTGTGCTGTTCCACATCCTCCGTGCAGGTGTGCTCACACCTGGCTGTGGCACAGCCCCTATCACGCTGGGTGGGCATGAGCTCGGGGCTGGTGTCAGTGCTAATGGGTTTAAAGACTCTCTCTGGGAATCTGCAAAATTTTTTTTTTCTCTCTTTTCACACTTTTTTCTTTCCCCCGTCTTTTCCAAGGGCAAACCTTCCAAGGAGAAGCTGCAGGTTACAGCATGGAAACACTAATCATCGTTATCCTGGCTCCTGTGGTAGTGTTGATAGTTTTTTCTGCAGTAGCTGTGCTGATCATACGGAGAATACAGAAAAACCACATGGAGAGGCTCAATTCCAGGGATGCAGAGTATGGCACGATCGAGGGCCTCATTGCCTCCAACGTGGGGGACAGCACGCTGGCAGTAAGTGACCTGCCTGTGTGCAGGGTGTGAGTTTTCCTCACTGCCAAACTCCCCTCTCTTCCTTCTGTGTGGTCACATCACTAAGAGCATGTTTTGCTGCCAGGGGATGCCACTTGGCCTCAGGACTTGAGTGGTGCCATTCCTGTGCTCCCAGAGCTGTAATCTCAATGAATTTTAATGAAAAGATGGGTTTGGCAAGTGTAGGTCCTTCGAGCTGGAGAATTGCTCTGTACTGCCCGTGTTCCTGGAAACAGTGTCAGCACATGAAAACGGTGTGCCTGACTGTTGGGTGCCCTGAAGTGATGGGAGAGGTGAAGAACTGTGCTGCATGTTTGATATCCAACAGCAAGGTTGGAGAAGATGTGATGCTAGGTGAGGAAGAAAGTACAGATAATTTTGACATTTAAAACCTTCGGGCCTGACTGCCGTGATCTCGGTAGCAGGACTCTGGGGTGGCTGGGGTATCAGTGACATTTTGCTGATGGAGGAGCAGTGGGAGTTGTAAGAAATGTGCAATTCTTACTCAAAGCTCAATTTTAAAGATGCACTCTTGCTCGTGCGGTCTCTGGAAAATACAATGAGCTGGGAAGTGTTCCCGTTCTGCAGGGTGGCCGAGGCCAGAGCACAAATGTCCCAGCAGCTGTCCCTCGCTTTATCTGAGCAGAGCAAGTCAAGCTTCAGGCAGATGGAGTGTGTTTCTGAAGCACTGCAGAGTTTTCTTCTCCTTGCATTGCTGAGATAAAATGTCCCCAACATTAAGAGGCTGGAAAACATTTTCTGTTTTGGTGCTGCCCCACCATAGTGTGCTTTCACTGCAAGGCTGAAGAGTGGCCTGTGTCTGTTAATATTTTTTCCTTTTTTTGTAATGCCTTTGGCTCTGTTTAATGAGCCCACAAAGCTTCATTCCGTGATACTGGTTTGATGTATCCACCATGGCCCAGGCATGTGTGCAGCTGGTGATCTGTCCTTAAGCACTGACTTCCAGCTTTTACCAGCTCCTCTGTCTTATCTGTGCAAGATCACTTCAAGCCATTTGCAGACCTTTTGTACTTCTAGTTATTTAATGTTGATAAATGGTGATAAAACCTGCCAAGAAAAAAATCAAAATTGTGTTTCAAAGAGCTGGGAGAAGCTGGGAGCTGTCAGACCCTCTGAGCCACGCTGCTGCTCTGCCTCCCAGAGTGGCTGATGCACAAAATGTAATTGGTAGCTCCTGTGCCCAAACGCTCATCTAAGCAGCAAGTCGTCTAGATTCCAGATTTTTCTTCTCCATTGTGTTTTAAGTCACTGGTTTTGTCACACAGTAGATAAGTTTACGTTTAGGATTAGTCTCTGCAGTGTAGCAAGTGCTTAAAGCCCTAAGCTGCTTAGTGGAAGGAGCTCTGGCCTCTTCAAATCTTGTTTTTACAGTTGCTGTAGATAAGTTTGGGGGTGGATTTTTGTTTTTGTTGCTTTTGTTTTGCCTCTGATGCGAGCAGGAAGGAAAATGAGCCCTTAGTTTGTGTTAAAAAGTAAGGTGGTCTCTGTCACTCCTAGATTCTTTCTCTTGAGCACTCGTTAAGGGGTTCTTAGACTAAATGAGATTTCATGGATATCTGGTCCAAGCGCTGCAATGCAGTTTTCAGGAAATAATAGAAAGTTGATTACACTTAGACTTTTTTATCCTATTTTCCTTTGTAAAGAAAGAGCCCAGCAATAGTTGTTAATGCTTTGAACTAATACAAAACTCCTGGCTGTAAAAGTAGCTGGGCATTAGCATTTTACAAGGCTAATGGGATTTTAACATTCTATCAGGATCTCACTCATGTTTATTATAAGCTTACAGCTCAAAGTCTGCTTTCTATGCACTAAAAGTACCAGAGACTGATAAAGCTTTTAAGAAAGATCTGTTACAGAAGTTTTTCTGGAGTATCAATGGCAGATCTTGTGTAGGTGATGCTGGAAAATCCCCTCACCTCATTTATTTGAAAACTGGTTTTGGTTTTAAATACCTGCACCAGCTTGAATAGCTATCAGAAGCAGAGCTGAGAGGACATAAGGTAAGTAGAAGAGGAGTGAAGTGCTGAAAAGGGCAGAATCTCGTGAGAGAGGATAGCTGGTGTGCCAGGAGTGGGCTTCCAGTGCACAGACATCTGCTGCCATGTATTTATTACACTTACTAAAGAAATAGTGACTGACTAGACAAATGCTCTTTGACCCCGAGTGACCAAATGGCATCCCCAGAGCCACAGAGATATCCCCAGACTTAACCTAGCCTGTCCTTTGTGCATCTAAACAGGGAAAAACGGGGCTTCTCATGGGTCCTAAACTTCTGCTTTTCCTTCTGAGCAGGATTTGTTGGACCATTCCTGCACATCTGGGAGTGGCTCTGGACTTCCCTTCTTGGTGCAGAGAACGGTGGCTCGCCAGATCACACTCGTGGAGTGTGTAGGTCAGTGTCTTCTGGGGGTTAGTTTTTTGTAGGGCTTTAGTGTTAGTTTTAAGGATTCAATGAATTTTCCTTCAGCATATTTTTATTATTAATTGGGTAGTGTTAATTGAGTTTAGGGGGCATTTGGGTCAAAGATACCTGGAGGCATTGGCATTGAGCCAAGATGCTGAGCAGGCACTGAAGGGGTGAGGAAGCTATTGGGGTGAGAAGCTTGGCTTGCAGACAGTATGTCCAGATCTCCACGGGACAGGGCTTGGTTTTGGTGGGGTGGGTGGTTTTTAATCCTTTTTTTGTTTGTGGATGGGTTTGGCTTTTTGTTTTCTTGAAATCTTCATTTTGCAAGGGGTGGTGATGGAATAGAAGTGTAAGGGCTGTATCCCCAGCGTTACATTTCCTTCCTGTCCTCTTTGCTGCAGAATTCAGAGCTCGGTGTTGTGCACACTGACCTTGCCACGTGCTGCAAAAGCACTTCATGGCTGGTGGTTCATGGTGGCACCTCCCAGTTCAAACCCTCTGTGCTGCACTGGGGTGCAGGGAGGGGAGATCCACACTCACAGGGCTTGCAGGCCAAGCAGCCAGGAAAAATGAGGGCTGCTGGAGCACAGTGTGACTCCAGGGGTAAGAAGGGCACGCAGGAGAGATTAGACCAGCAGGTGTGGTGCTTGGTTCATGACAGCCGAGTTCTGCTGCTGAGCTGACAACTTCTCCTGTGTTTTCCCCACCAGGAAAGGGCCGTTACGGAGAAGTTTGGAGGGGTCAGTGGCAAGGAGAAAATGTAGCTGTGAAGATCTTCTCTTCTAGGGATGAAAAGTCCTGGTTCAGGGAAACCGAGCTGTACAACACTGTACTGCTGCGGCACGAGAATATCTTAGGTAAGTAGGACAAGCACATTCTGCATCCTGGTGTGGCGGGTGTAAAGGTGAGGTACCTGGGCAGGCCACCTGTGAAGGCTGCGTGCTCAGCAGCAGCTCACAGTCTCTAGGTTCTTGTGTTGTGATAAATGGCTGACGAGGAGTTTTCAGGGAGAGGCTTCCAGGAGGGGCTGAGTCTCAGGTGGGGAGTGTGTCACAGCAGCTGTGACTTGCTGCTCTGCAGTATTCCAGCAGGAAGCAGTTAATCAGCCAGGTGAGCCAGCTGTGGGCAGCTGGGCACACAGAAAGCAGTGGAGGTGCCACAGAGCCCTGTGGAAGGGACTGGCTCCTGCAGCTCTCGTGGCAGAGTCCTGCCCAGTGTGCCAGCTCTGCCAGCTCTGGTGGAGCTCTGCTGGGTTGTAATCTCAGTTTCCCTGCAGAAATGGAGGGAGAAAAGGTGGGGAGCAGTTTATAATGAGATTTAGGGATTTGAATACTTTTCCTGAAGGCTAAGTAAAGTGCAATATGAATCCAGTATTCTCTTCTGTTTAACTGTTCTGCTCAGGGTAAAAGTAAGCTCTTTTGGTGTTTAAACTTCAGTTATAGCTGCATGATATATCTTTTTCCCTGTAAATAGGAAAGTAAATGAACCTTGTGCATCACTCATACCTCACGTGCTTGGTTCTGAGAACTGGGAAAGTGGCTGTGTTTTGTTGAGCCATGTCTGAGGTTTAAGCAGCCCTTTGATTCCTAATAGACGTGCCCTTCTGTCACTGGTGTGCCACCTCTGCAAATAAAAGCAACAGCACATTTTCAGTGCTGACACTGCCTCACCCAAAATCTCTCTTCAGTCAGTTTTCCTTTGGCTCCTTATTCTTGCTTCCTGTCAGAGAAGGTTCCCTGGCTCTCTAGCTCACTCTGCTAGACATTTGTGTGTTTCCTGAAGCAGTTCCTTTGTTGCTACAAAAATAGTTTGGTGGCCTCCTGAAATGTGGATTATTGAACTTCCCTTCCCAAGAGAGCAAGTGACTTGGCTGAAATTACATTGCATGTTTGCCTTGGTGCTCTGCCTGTGTTTAGTCTTTCTTGATGACTGTCAAATTTGTTGGCTATTTTAGGGACTTTTATGATGCAATATTAAACAATATCACAGGTTACAGAAATGTCACATTGTGCACAAGTCTGACTTTAGGAGAGAAGGCAGTGGGTGTTCTTTCTGACTAATGTATGTGAGCTTTTCATAAACATGATTTGTTCCTTTGACTTGGGAGTAAAACTTTTGTTGTTCCCAGCTAAAGCTGTTGGGGTCGTATGTGGATATATGCAGAGGTGACAGGAAGGGAGCTTCCCCTGAATTTGGGGTTCAGTTTTAAGACATGACATTTTTGAAGGCAGTTCTTGAGGTTCGGGAGTTTTGAACAGAAAATTCTCTCTGTTTCTTCATAGAAGATCACTGCATTGGGCCCTTTTCTCAGCAGCCTGCCCTAGCTGCCTGTGGACTGTAAAAATGGGGATGGTTATGGTTATTCTGGAATAACCATAGGAAATGGTTATTCCTGGCTTGAGGTTTGAGGTGTTTCTGCTTTCCAGTGTGACCCTCTCAAGTGGGCAGCAGCAAATGTGCTACAGCCTTGGGGTCTTTCTGCTTGACTGGGACCTTCCCCACCGCCAGGTCCTTCAAAAAGAAGGAAAAATAAAAATATTTTTAGAGTTTTTTGATGTGACTGATGAGTATGTGAATGGGTTGCTGTGGACAGATGTGAGTTGGAGTCGCAGCGTTTGCTTTCGCGGCAGCGGTGCCCGCAGGGCAGTTGTAATTAAACAAGCTGTGTGTTGCAGGAGGGGCCCGCAGTCCTGATCACCTTGTCACAGAATATCCAGAGCTGCAGGGGACCCGCTGCTGGCTGGATGGGCTGCCCAGGGTCACAGCCACACCCCGGGCATTGTCAGCGCCTGCTCTGCCCAGCTGAGCTGCTCTTCTCGGGGAGTTTGAAGGAGCTCTGTCAGTTCATTTTCTCGCTTCTCCTTCTCCCTCTAGGTTTTATTGCATCTGATATGACTTCCAGGAACTCCAGCACGCAGCTGTGGCTGATCACACACTACCACGAGATGGGCTCTCTGTACGACTACCTGCAGCTGACCACGCTGGACACGGTGAGCTGCCTGCGCATCGTGCTGTCCATCGCCAGCGGCCTGGCGCACCTGCACATCGAGATCTTCGGCACGCAGGGCAAGCCGGCCATCTCCCACCGCGACCTCAAGAGCAAGAACATCCTCGTCAAGAAGAACGGGCAGTGCTGCATCGCCGACCTGGGTGAGCGCAGCCCCTGCTCCCGCGGGCCAGGGCGGCGGCTGGGCCAGCCAGGGGTGCTGTGGGCCCGGGGGGTGTGTCTGTGACTCCTCCCTGTGACCCCTCTCCGTGACCTGCAATGTCCCCTGTCCGTGACCCCTGTCCATGTGCTCGCAATGACCCCTGTCCGTGACCTGCAATGGTTCCCGCCCGTGTCCCCCCGCCCGTGTCCCCCCCCCGTGTCCCCGCTGTCCCCCCCCCCCCCGTGTCCCCGCTGTCCCCCCCCCCGTGTCCCCGCTGTCCCCTGTCCGCCGTCGCTCCCTGGCGGTCGCTGCCGCAGTGCCCGTTGCGGCCGGCAGGTGGCGCCGCGCGCGGCCCGGTTTTGGGGCCGTTTCGCGGGGTCTGCGTCGTTCGGGGCCGTTTCCCGGGATTTGGGTTGTCGGGGCCGTTTCCCGGGGTTTGCGTTGTTCGGGGCCGTTTCCCATCCCCGGGCATTTCTGGAGCAGCGTGTGCTGCCGCAGGCAGCCTGAGCCGTGCTGCTGGCCCCGTGCTCCAGCCGTGTCTGTCGGCTGCAGCCGGGAGCGTTCTGGGACAGAAGCGAGCTCCCTGGGGCCGGCTGGAGCTGAGGCACGATGCGCGGGTGCTCAGGAGCAGGCACAGCAGGGTGGCTTGTTCACACCTGGCAGGGATGTCTGACAGTAACTTTGTTTGCTTTTCTCTGCAGACAAGGGAGAAAGTAGTGGTAGAACTGTATAGGGGCACCATTGCCTAGGCAAAACACGTATCAGGAGATGGGAATTTTTAAAATAATAATTCTACTGTGTAGTTTCTGTCACTTGTGCCTGAGGGACTTGAGATACAGACAGGAAAACACGAAAGCCACATACTTGGGCCTCTGGAAGTTTGCTGTGGGAACAGTAACAAATGCAGCAGTAAGCTGAAAATACGAAGTGTCAGAGTCTGGCTTTTAAATAAATTTTAGTTCACTTTGAGGAGGTGCAGCATGTCCAGACATTGATTGACATGGCACTGGTACAGTGAAGTCTACTACACTATTTATCTGGAGGTTTCAGAGGTCTGAGGGATTTTTCTAAGAGAGCACAGCAGCAAACACTTCCTGATTAGTCTTTATGGTGTTTAAAATAGTTGTTTTTTAAAATGTGAACTCCTCAGACGTATACCTGTCACATTTTTCCTATGTTCCTCCTTCATAAGGGAAACCGACCAAAGAATTTGTTGCTTCTGGCATGCATTGCCCTTTCTTCTGGGAGGCTCTGTCTTGTTTCCAGCCTCGGGTCCCTTGCTGTCAGGATGCGGAGCTGGGGGCTGCTGTGGCACCCCCGGGATCAGGAGCAGGAGCTGCAGCAGAGGCTGGCTCAGCGTGCTGAGTGACAGAGCCCAGGAGTGGATGGCATTCCTCCCTGCTCAGTCTGTCAGCTGGCAAGGCTCTGCCTGTGTCCATCCAAGGGTGCAGGTGCCTGTGCTGGGCAGCTCCGCGGGGCAGCTCCGTGGGGCAGCACGCAGGGCTGTGTGCTCAGAGGGCTGCTCGGAGCAGCAGGTTCCTGTTTGGGAGCTGGTGTCTCACGGCAGGAGCTGCTCAGTGCCCCGCGGGCCTGCAGAGCCCCGGGCTGGGCAGGATCTGCTGCCCAGCTCCCCCCGAGCAGGGGTGCCTGTGCTGGGTCACAGCCCTGACCCCTCTGCCCTGCTTGCTCCGTGCTGTGTGGGTGCTGCTGGCCTCCCTTGGCTGCAGACCTTGCCCTGTCAGCCTCTGCAAGCTGTTTTGCTCAGTTTGGGTCAAGTTTTATGATTTTTATCAAAGTGTTCTCCGAAGTCCTGGTGTTTCCAGAGTTGGCCAGGAAATGTGGTTTCTGACCTTTGCTTGCTGTTGCAAGCTTTTTTTAAGGAAAAAATATAAACCATACATACTGTATGATACAATCTAATATGAATTTAAAATAGCACATAAAAGTGTATGTGTCAGTATTTGACAGAAGTACTTGGATCTGGGAGCAGACTTCTCATCAGGCTGGGGCCACGAGATGGTACATGGGGTGTCCCTAAGAAGGGTGGGACAAACACTTTGGCAGTGCCTCTTGTGACAGGCCAGGGGGAGGTGCTTTGGAACTGAAAGGGGGTCGATTTACAGTAAGTGTGAGAAGTGTTTTGCAGTGGAGGTGGGCAGCCCTGGCACAGGTGCCCGGAGCAGCTGTGGTGCCCCTGGATCCCTGGCAGTGCCCCAGGCCAGGCTGGACAGGGCTGGGAGCAATCTGGGACAGTGGAAGTGTCCCTGCCACGGCAGGGGGGGGGACTGGATGAACTTTAGGATCCATTCCAACCCAAAGTATTCTGTGATCTTTCTGGAGGTGCCATAAGCATATTCTTATCAGCTTGAAATATCTTGTAGTGCATTTGAATTGTAGAAGAGTGTTTTCCAAATTTTTATTGCGTTAAAGACCAGACTGTTCTTTGGAAAGAAAGGCAAATGAATGATCCGGTGATAGGTTAGTTTTTGTGGCACTGAGGTAAAAAGCCTTTTAAGGTTCACCTAAAATAAGCTCCTGTTCAATGTGAGTAGTATATGTCATTCTTAGAAGATTTGTTGAGGAAATTAGGGAGAGTTTGCGTCGCCCTCTCTGTCGCTTGGCTCTGCCATGCACCCACTGCTGCTCAATTTGCAGTGCTCTCTGTTTACCGTGGCCAAATGAGTGCTCTGTGCGTTTCCAAATTTACAGTAATTTGGTCCCTCACATAATGTTCTCTGCTTAAATGTTTAGTAATTAGTAGAAACCAGGTAGAGTGGTTTTGTCTGACTCATTTTAGATCTGCTTGAGGATGTTTATTTTTCAAGCTGCTGCAAATACAGTGTTTTTGTTTTCCAGCTCTGTTTTTTTAACTTGTGTGTATCCTTCGTGCAGTGTTTTTCTTCTCCTTTCCCCACAGTTCGGGTGTATCCACCTACCCAAAAGGTCTATAAATAAATTTGAATGCTGTGTAAAATTGTTTTGTTCTAAGCAGCAGCTGTTTGGCCTCTGCGTATCCGTGCCCGGGGTGCTGGGGACATCCAGTGGCTGCAAAACACTTCATGGCAGTGTTTTGCAAGAGTGCAATAAAGTGCTTGATGCTAATCCCTTGGGAGATACGGGGCCTGTCTGTGGCTGCAGGGGCTGGTTTTGCTGGCAGGTTTGGAGCTGACCCCGCTGGTCTTCGGGCACTTGGGCCCCTGGCTCCTCTTTCAGAACCGTCTGACGGGCACGCTGCTCCCGGGGCCTTCAGGCGTGTGCTGCTGCAGGTGACGGGGACTTACCTGTAGGAAAGACATTCTGTGCTGTTCTTGTGAGCCACGAAGGCTTCCTAAAGATAAGGAAAGGCCTGGGTCTCTCCCGAGGGAGACACCAAGGTTGTCACCATGGCGACGTGATGAAGGAGAGCAGGGTAAAAGATACGGACTCCAGCTGGCTCACAGAATGACATGGCTCCTTGTCCACCCATTGAGACCTTTGTTTCTCGCCCATGACCAATGGGCAATGCGTGTGTCAGTTGAGTAAATGTAAATATCTTGGAGAACTATAGAAGTAACATGTTGCTCTGATAAATTCCCTCAGGCACCCTTCCGATGGAGCCGCGGTGCTTTGCGCCGTGTCGCCCTGCACAGCGACACTTACCCGTGCCTTGTTTCTCTGTCCTGCAGGCCTTGCAGTCATGCATTCCCAAAGCACAAACCAGCTGGATGTGGGGAACAATCCCCGCGTGGGCACCAAGCGCTACATGGCCCCCGAGGTCCTGGACGAGACCATCCAGGCCGACTGCTTCGACTCCTACAAGCGGGTGGACATCTGGGCCTTCGGGCTGGTCCTCTGGGAGGTGGCCAGGCGCATGGTCAGCAACGGTGAGTGCCCGGGGCTGCTTCCCCTGCCTCTGGAGGGGTGAGCAAGGGGTGATCCCTGCAAAGCACCTGCCCCCGGAGCGCACGGCAGCGTGCTGGCCCCGCAGGGCTTTGGCCCCTGAAACGCTGAGGAGGCTGCTGCTGTGCTGGGTACATGGGTGATTGCTGCTGCCCCTCCTGCCAGGGCAGAGAACAGAGTCCCCTGCTCCTTCCAAGTCCTGGAGACATAATTCATATCAAATACCTTGGTTAAAATTTTAGATCAAAGATCTGTATCCTTCTTCTTGTGTCATTAAACCATGGTGAATATTTGTAGCTGTCTGTTTCTCATGACAAACCCTAAAAGACAGAGAGAAAGGCAGTGCAGTAGGTGTCAGAATTCAGGACTGCCTTTGCTTTACCAAGTTGGAAAGGAGCACTGGCCTGTGCACAGGTACAGTTCTGCTGCTGGACACAGGTATTGCTGCAGCAGCTGCAGCTCACAGAGGCTTTACCTGAGCTGCTCTTGAACAAGAAGGGGTGGATGGGGCTGGCAGCCTCACCAGGTTGGTGTGGAGCTCATGGGACTGCAGACCTACCTGCTTATAGGTGTGTGCTCTGGGGATTTGGTTCTGTCTGAGCTCAGTGCCAGCATGGACACACTCCAGGTGACGCAGATCTGTCCCTGCCATGGTCACATCAGGACAGTCTGAAGTTTCAGGTGCTGGTGACACTAAGTGCACAGAACCAGTTGCTCTGTACTCCTGGCTCTTGCTGTAAGTAATTCCATGCCCTTGTGCTGGTTGGGATGGAGTAAACATCTTCCCTGGCCTCTGTGTGCTGAGCTGTGTGGGAATCATGGCTGGTCAGGTGGTCACTGTGATAACCCTGTTTGCTTTGCAGTGAGACTTTGGCATTGGGAGTGAGCCTGCAGGAGCAAGGCAGGGTGGTGTCTTGGGGGGCCAGAGGCACTCATCAGCTCCCTGTGCTCTCCTGGGCTCGTGGGCAGCCTTCCACTGACTCAGCTTCATTTAGTGCTTCAGCTCACAAAGACCTTGAAGTTGTTCTAACATGACTACTAAGGCTGGTAGCTCTTAATTTTTATTTATTTTGATTTAATTATTTTTATTTTTAAAGGCTTACCCAGTGGTCTTCCAGGTGACACAGCAGTTCTTGGTATTTTCTTGTTTAGTAAGAGGAGGAAAACATGATAGGAAGCTCCTTGGGCACAAAGAAGTACTTGTGTGTTGTCTGTGTGCTGCAGTAGGAGCCAGCCAGCGTTTTCTCTGTGCTCAGAATGTGGTTTCAGGCCCCAAAGCTGTGTTTGCCTCTCTTCAGCTGGAGCAGTGCTGGTTCCCTGGAGGGTGTCCCTGCTCTTGGAATGTGCTCCCTTGGTTCAGCACTTGCCTGGTGCCTGGCACTCACAGCTCACATCCTCGGGAGTTGTATGGTTGTTCCTGGGGCTGTGCTCTTGTTCCACAGTGTCAGTGACACCGGAAGCTCAGAGGTGGATCCTGCTCAGAGGAGCCCTGGCTGCTGTTCCCTGTGCGAGGCTGGAGCTGCTGCTGTGCTTTGTGTTGGTTTGGGCAGTGAGATTTGTGCATGCACAGGACAAGCTGGACTTAAAGTCAGCTCAGGGCCATGGATGTGTCCCAGGGCTGGAGCCAGGCTGGGACAAGCTGGGGGTGCTCAGCTGGAGAAGGATCCAGGGAGAGCTCAGGGCCTAAAGGGGCTCCAGGAGAGCTGGAGGGGGACTGGGGACAAGGGATGGAAGGACAGGACAGAGGGAATGGCTTCCCTCTGCCAGAGACAGGGCTGGATGGGAGATTGGGAATTAGGAATTGTTCCCTGTGAGGGTGGGCAGCCCTGGCACAGGTGCCCAGAGCAGCTGGGGCTGCCCCTGGATCCCTGGCAGTGCCCAAGGCCAGGCTGGGTGGGGCTGGGAGCACCTGGGGCAGGGGAAGGTGTCCCTGCCATGGCAGGGTGGCACTGGATGGGCTCTAAGGTCCCTTCCCCCTCAGACCATTCTGGGAGTCCATGAAGTAGCAGGGAGTGGAGGTGAGAAGCCAGTGCAGTGCCTGTGGATTGCGGGTGATCGCAGAGCAGAAGCCAGCGGCCCCAGCGGAGCAGGAGGGTGGCTGGAAGCGGCAGAAGCCACCTCCAGGCTGTGCAGAGGGAGCCGGGTGTCCCCGGCAGTGGGCGAGGGCAGCGTGTCACGGGTCAGTGGGGACAGCTGTGGGACAGAGGTTGAGTGGCTCCCTGGCACCCGAGGCTCCCGCCAGCTGGACAGGGCTCAGAGCGCTCCGCAGGCGCTTCTGGAGTAAAGGCCAGCCTGCTTCCTTTGTCCTCAGTGCTGCGTGTCTTTGCAGCAGCCAGTTATGTGCCCTGTGCTTGGGAAAGAGCACATGACAATGGGGAATTGGAGCCAGAGGCTCTCTGCAGAGATAAAGTTCATCTGTTACAGCCTCGTGGCCCTGGGAGCGTGTTCAGAGCTCTGTGACAGCTGCATTTGGGTGTTGGTCTCGTGCCAGGCCTTACCTGCAGGGCAGGTGTGGCAGCAAGGGCAGAGGGGGTTGTGTTCATGAGGTCTCACAGGAAAGTGGATTCTTAAGATGGGCATTCAGCCCAGCAGCGATGTTTGGTGGTTGCAGCTGGGAATTGCTCTGAGCAGGAGGGTGGGTGATGCTGCTTTACACAGCACACGTCACTTGCCCTGTGTCCATGCCAGAACAGCACCGGGCAAACTGCAGGCTGCCTGGTGCTTCTCTGGGAACTTGCTTGGGTACACAGGCTCCAGATAACCCTACTGTTCTCCAAGGCACTTGTAATCTGCTATTTCCCTTTTTGACTGATCACCGCAGACAGGAGTTTACAGACTTTTGTGGAGTATGCACAGGAATATCTGTGGAACTTTGATCTTCATCTCCAATACAACAGGAAAACTAAAATTCAGCTGCTGTAGGAAAGATTGAGAACCTCTTTTCAGTTTCAGGGTATCCAAAGCAGCAGAGATTCTCCTGGATCTGTCTGGCTGTGGGACAGCAGGTTTCAGTCTGTGGGATTCCTGTCAGCAGCAGCTGTTTGTTGTTCCTGCTGGACACTGAGGGCCTCCCCACTGCTGACCCAGACGCCTGTCTTTGAGCACCAGTTTGTAAATTGGCTTCCTGGGAAGGCTGGGCTGCCTGCAGATGGCTGGTGAGCCTGATGCAGTGAGGAGTCAGAGCTGCAGGTGTGTCCTGGGCAGCAGGCAGAGGGCTCCAGCCTGGCAGCGTTCTGTGAGCGCGGGACGGGCTGGGGGAGCACACACACAGCTCTGGTTCAGTGCCAAACCCTGGGACAGGGCCAGCTTGTGGGTTTCAGGCTGGATGGGGCTTGGAGCAGCCGGGGACAGTGGAAGGTGTCCCTGCCCGTGGCAGGGATGGAATGAGATGGGCTGTAAGGTCCCTCCTGGCCCAAACCAGTTTGTGATTTGATGAAGATGCATCGAGCTCCTGAGTGCCACAGGCTCTTGGGTGTTTGGTTTTGTGGTGGCATGTGGTGCCAGTTACCCTGGGGATTTTACTGGTTTCATAACAAGGAACGAAATGCTTTGAAACACCTGCTTGAGGGTCTGTGAATGCTGACATGCTTATGGATCTTTCAGGAATTACAGAAGCACCAACATGTGTGTTGAGCCTGTTAGAAACCCAGTGCAGGCCTTACATTTTTCTATTTGCTTGTAGAAATCCCGGTTTTTGGTAGGCAGGAAAGCTGCACAAAGCATTGCTTTTTGGCAAGGGATTTACTTCTCCTCCTTTCAGCTCCAGCATCTGCAAATTGGGTATAGCTCATACTTTGTGGACTTGCAGTATGAGCCAATCAATTAACATTGTGAGCAGAAAAAGCTGTTCCTGGGGCAGTGAGGGCTGCTCTGTTGTTCGGAGGCTGCGTGACACTGTAGGGTTGAGTTCTGCAGGATTTTTGTGCCTCTTAGGTGGGTTTTGTGTTGGCTCTGTCCCTGCAGAAATGCTGTTTGCTGTCACAGTCATTGAGTGATGTCTGTCTGTGTCTCACCAGGAATCGTGGAAGACTACAAGCCACCCTTTTATGACTTGGTTCCGAACGACCCCAGCTTTGAAGACATGAGGAAAGTGGTCTGTGTGGATCAGCAGAGGCCCAACATTCCCAACAGATGGTTCTCAGACCCGGTCAGTGTGTGCTGCCCTCTCTTTGTCATGAAGCTTTCTCAGTTGTCACAGGGGAGGGTCTCCGTGGCCTCGTCAGCAGCGTCACCCTGCAGGGTGGGCTGTGCTGGCCTGGCTTGGGCACACTGACAGCTGCAGGTCTGAGCCTCTCACAGATTGGCCTTCTAGGAACATGATTTAGCAAAAAACCTTGCGGCTGCTTCTCCCCGTGGTTGTTCTCCCTCCGAGGGGAGGTGAAGGGGAGGAGCTGGCCCAGGGCTTTCTGTGGCTTGCAGGCACACACAACAGAATGCTGGGCTTTCCTGCCTACGAGACAGGGGCTGTTGTTCTTCTTGAAAGAATGATGCTCAGGTTAATTTTTCTTCATCAGTATTGGTCTGGCCTCTCCAGCTGCCCAGCTGTTTTGTCCTTACCCTGGAGCTGTGGAAGTCAGTTTGCAGTGTGTAGGTCTGGGCAGGCAGAGTGCCCGTCTCGGAGGTTTGGGTGTGGAGCTGTGCCCTGTGCTGGGAGCCCAGCCAGCTAAACCTCGCTGGGCATGATGAAATCACAGTCAGAACTTCTGTACCTTCCCAGCTGCCTCCTGTCTGCAGGAGTTGGTTTCATTGAAGAGAAATTCTGTGTACTGTTTGCCTAATTAGAAAAAATGCCCATACTCAGTTGTTTAAAGTTGCACCAGTTGGTCACTCCAGTCAGCCCGTGGGCAGCTGTGCTCTTGCTTTAATGAAGTTATCAGACTTCAGGAGCTTTTCTAAGCATGTAAGCTCTGTATTTGATGAGCAGTGGGAAGCTCTGGAATTGGAGCGTTCCTTAGGCAATGGAGCCTCTCTGTGTGGGTGCTTGGCCCCAGCCAGTGCTTCCTTGGCTTTTGTTTGGGAGTGGCCCCTGAGCTGCGTGGTTTCTGTTCTCCCCAGACGTTGACGTCCCTTGCCAAGCTGATGAAGGAGTGCTGGTACCAGAACCCCTCGGCCAGACTGACAGCCCTGCGCATCAAAAAGACTTTGACCAAAATTGACAATTCCTTGGACAAACTGAAAGCTGACTGTTGACCCTCTCCTCGTGGTGCTCTCCCGGGAAGGCAGGAAGGCACCTGGCTGGCCCGGAGGGCTCTGGCCAGGCAGCTCCTGGTCCCCACGGCTGCTTGGAGCTCTGGGGAGCAGCTGGCCCCGGGCGCCTGCACTGCTCGGGCCACACCTGGCCACACCTGGCCACACCTGAGGACTCGGCTGGACGGGCTGTGGCTCAGCTAGTGGCCTGAAGGAAGACAGAGAAATCCTAAGACAAGATCAGGGCATTAAACAATGGCTTTGAACAGCTTTTTTTCTTTTTCTTTTCTTTTTTTTTTTTGTTTCCTTTTTCTTCCCTTTTCTTTTTTTTTTTTAATATTTTGTTTTAATTCTCCTAATCACTCCCAAGGTGAACACATGGAAGTGGTAAATTTTAATCAGCAATATTGCCTGTGCTTCTCTTCTTTATTGCACTAGGAATTCTTTGCATTCCTTACTTGCACTGTCACTGTTAATTTTAACGACATGACTTGCCAAAAATATGATTGGCTGTATCCTGCATTGATCTATGCCTGAGTAATAGGAAAAGAATTCGGTAAACTGAAAATGTAACTGTCAGACTTTAGCTGCATTTTACATGTGTACTGATGTTTACAATAATGCTGAACATTAGGAATTTCTTGTTTATCCAAAACTTGCAAATTATTTATTACTAGTGCACTTGCCAGTTTTTTAAACTGTAAAATAAGTGCATAAAGTTAAAGCTTATTTTTATGTGGCCTCTTTCATGATTTCTTACACAGACGTTTTTGTAACACAATATAACCTGAAACATGAATTGTTTTCTGTATTATCATATTACAACTCGATAGTCACATTTTAAGTGCTTCACATTTGTAGGTGTGTGGTCTGTACCATATTTTCAGTTGGAATATGGAACGTATATATAGCCATTTCCCACAGGACCTTGTGTCTGGCATCTTACTGATCTGGGAAAGGAAAGCAGTGGAGGAGTTAACTAGAATATTAGGTCATGAATGCTGTGGGGGAAATGCATTTAATTCTTCTAAGCTATATAATATGCATTTAAACTCTGCCAGAAAAATAACTATTTTGTTTTAATCTACTTTTTCTATTTAGTAGTTATTTGTATAAATTAAATAGAATGTTTTCAAGTCAAACGTGGGAGTGTTTGGTTGTGTGTCTGCCTGTCAGGGATCAGGTGGGCTGCACCTGCAGGCCCCGGGGGCTGCTCGTGCCCTCCCCGGTGCTGAGGCTGCAGAGGGGCAGCAGGAGGTGCTGGGCTCTCCCTGGCCACGTCCCTGTCCCCACCCTGCCGTGCTCCAGGGTCCCCAGCCCCGGGGAGGCGGCTTGGTGGGCACCGAGGCTTCCCTGTGCCTGGGCTCTGCATCCCCTCCTGTCCCTGTGCCTGTGCCTGGGCTCTGCATCCCCTCCTGTCCCTGTGCCTGTGCCTGGGCTCTGCATCCCCTCCTGTCCCTGTGCCTGTGCCTGGGCTCTGCATCCCCTCCTGTCCCTGTCCCTGTGCCTGGGCTCTGCATCCCCTCCTGTCCCTGTGCCTGGGCTCTGCATCCCCTCCTGTCCCTGTGCCTGGGCTCTGCATCCCCTCCTGTCCCTGTGCCTGGGCACTGCATCCCCTCCTGTCCCTGTGCCTGGGCACTGCATCCCCTCCTGTCCCTGTGCCTGGGCTCTGCATCCCCTCCTGTCCCTGTGCCTGGGCTCTGCATCCCCTCCATGTCCCTGTGCCTGGGCTCTGCATCCCCTCCTGTCCCTGTGCCTGGGCACTGCATCCCCTCCTGTCCCTGTGCCTGGGCTCTGCATCCCCTCCTGTCCCTGTGCCTGGGCTCTGCATCCCCTCCATGTCCGTGTCCCTGTGCCTGGGCTCTGCATCCCCTCCTGTCCCTGTGCCTGGGCTCTGCATCCCCTCCTGTCCCTGTGCCTGGGCTCTGCATCCCCTCCTGTCCCTGTGCCTGGGCTCTGCATCCCCTCCTGTCCCTGTGCCTGGGCTCTGCATCCCCTCCTGTCCCTGTCCCTGAGCCTGGGCTCTGCATCCCCTCCTGTCCCTGTGCCTGGGCTCTGCATCCCCTCCTGTCCCTGTGCCTGGGCTCTGCATCCCCTCCTGTCCCTGTCCCTGAGCCTGGGCTCTGCATCCCCTCCTGTCCCTGTGCCTGGGCTCTGCATCCCCTCCTGTCCCTGTGCCTGGGCTCTGCATCCCCTCCTGTCCCTGTGCCTGGGCTCTGCATCCCCTCCTGTCCCTCCTGACGCCCCGTGGAGGAGCCCAGGAGTGGCAGTGCCCTCTCACCCTGGAAAACAGCTCCTTTATCCATAGGCTGGGGATCCCCCGGTGATCCAAGGCTCTGGGCAGGGATTGGCCTCTCCACGCTTCCTTGCTGGGGTAAAACACTTCCCTGAGGTTCCCTTCGGCACTTCAGCTCTGCCAGCTTCTGCTCTGCTGCCTCTGCAGCTCCTGCTCAGCGCCGTGCTCCCTGTCCCGTCCAGGCGGGTGCAATGCCTCATTCCAGGGCAGGAGGAGCAGCAGCAGCAGCCAGGCGTGTGGGGCAGGTGCTGCCAGGGGCTGAGACACGGCGTGGAGCTCTGCAGAGCAGCCTGAGCTGGCACAGCAGCAGCCAGGTGTGTGGGGCAGCATGGAGCTCTGCAGAGCAGCCTGAGCTGGCACAGCAGCCAGGGCCCTCCTTACATGTGATGAAAAAAACCAGGACTTGGGGATTCGGTGAGTGTTCTCTAGTTTGTGACAGGCGTTCAGATGCCTGCCTGTGTTTAGGTTTGCTTTGGGTTGGTGTGTGTGCTGGGCTGGCTGGGGCACGGCTGCAGCCCGGGGGGACGGGCTGGCATGGCACTGGGGGTCAGGGCTGGGCTGGAGCTGACAGGGGCACTGCCTGCAGCTCTGCAGAGCCCCGGCCTGCCGGGACGCCTGCCTTTCCGTGGCAGCTGAAGGAACAGGCAGCAGCACTGGAACCAGGCGGGAGCAGGGCAGGCTCTTGGGGAGCCATGTGGGGTGAGGCCAGCAGGGTGACAGGAGGTGGCACTGCAGGGTGGGGACAGAGGCAGAGGTGGCAGTGCAGTGTGCAGTGTGAGTGTGGTGTGCGTGGTCAGGTGTTTGGTTGGAGTTTTCGCCTCTCCGGAGTTTTCCAGTGCAGGGCTTGGAGGTGAGAGGCACCAGTGGTGCTGGGGGCTGGTGACAGCTCTGGCCGTGCTGGTGGAAGCTGGGCTGTGTCCCTCCACCCCTGCCTCACAGCATCTCACTGGGCATTAGGAGGATGGTCCTGTTAAATACTTGCCCCAGCTCTTGGCACTGCAGCATCCTCTGCCAAGGGCTGGTCCTGGAGCAGCGCTGGCTGCAGCCTGGGAGCAGCTCTGGGCTGGGTTTGGGTTTTCCAGCCCCAGCGCTGGGTGCTGGCTGTCAGCTGTGCTGGGGCTGCTTGGGGTGCTGCAGGATACGGGCAAGGACACCACGGTTCTCTCTCCACCCCCTGGCAGGAGCTGTGCTGAACCACAAGGTCCCCCTGAGCCTCCTTTTCTCCAGCTGAGCCCCTTCCCAGCTCCCTGAGCTGCTCCTGGGGCTCCATTCCCTTCTCTGAACACACAGGATAACCGACCAAAGGATAAAGCCATGAACCACAGGAACACCCCAGTAATACTCTGTATCCTGTCTTAGGTAGAGGAGATTATCTGGAAAAGCCACTGGCAGGGTGGCAGTGTCAGTGCTGGGAGTCCTGGGCACTCCTGGGTGTGCTGGGCAAGGTCACAGTCGCTGCTGCTGCTCTGAGGAGTGCCCTCTGCATAGCAAAGCACACAGGGCTTATTATAACACATTTCACTTTCCCCCCGCCACTGAAGTACTTCTGGTCCAGGCATCGACTGAACGATTTGAAGTGTCAGCTAGAGTGTGTGTGTTGGAATTGGGTGCTCTTTGGCAAATGTGAACCAGGAAAGTGAAGAGGAAAGTAATCCCTGGGAGTTATTTCTTAGCAAGCTCTCATGCCTTGACAGGATAAGTCACGCTCCACCGTGCTGTCCTGATGTGCAGTTGCTGCTGAGGACAGTCAGGGTCCGTGCTGCCCACAGCCAGCAGCAGTAGCTGGGCTCCCTCTTGGGAACTGCAGTGTGGCAGGCCTGGGAGCAGAGAGGGAAAGCTCAGTGGCAGCCAGGGAAGCGTTACCTGAGTGATGCAACCTCGTCTCCAGGTGCCTGGACAGTCACAGGAGAGCATTCATCGCTGCTTTTCCCTGGAGCTGTCAGGGCTTGGGCAGGGGGGAGGTTCCCCGTGAAGGGAACACCCCAGCCTCCCCTCCCCTGCTGCTTCCCAGCGTGTTCATTAATCAGGGCTCCTCCAGCACCTCCACCAAAATCTAATCTTCTAAAGGGATTTGGAATTCTCACACATAATCTGCTGCAGTGAGGGCGTCGCAGCGTTTATTACTGTGGCGATGGCACAGGCAGTTCCCTGCTGCAGCTGAATTATTCATGTGTCTGGCGGGTTTGCAGTGCAGCAGCCAGGACGGAGCTCTCCAGCCCTGCCTCGCTGGGGATCGGAGCCTGGAAGAACAGCCCTCATGAGCAGTGCTGCCTGGGACTGAGCTGTGCTGCTGGCAGGGACAGTGCCCGCAGTCACACGGGCAGACTGCACGCAACCAGGGCCGCGCCACATTTTGAGGGGTACAGGAAATGGAGGGATTTGTTTGGATTTCTCTGTTGCCCAGAGAGGCTGTGGCTGCCCCTGGGTCCCTGGAAGTGTCCCGGGTCAGGTTCAATGGGGCTGGAAGCAGCCTGGGGCAGTGGAAAGTGTCCCTGCCCATGGCAGGGGCTGGAATGGGATGGGCCTTCCAACCCAGACCAGCCTGTGACCCCACGATTCCAGATGCAGAAGGCTGGTTTGTTACTGGTCAGGAATATGGGGCCCTCCAGGCTGTCCTGGGGAGGGACAGCTGCTGGCAGCAGCCTGAGGCCGGGCACTCCAGTTAGTGTTGCTGTGGGAAGTCACTGAAGGCTTCCTCCCCCTCTGCTGGAACTTCCCTTGTGGGCCTTCTGGGCTGGAATTACCCATCAAAAATCCATGTGAAGCCTTCTGGAATTTTAGTTACCTGAATTAAACTGTTTTGATAGGGACAATTCTCTTCCCTGTGAGCAAGATGTCTGCTGTACAAAGTGCTGAGCCTTGGCGCAGTGGCTGGCACTGGAGAAAGGAAGCAAAGACATTCCAGGTGCTGTTCCATTTATAGAGAATCTCAGGCACAGCATACATTTAAAAGATAAGGTCTGTGTGGGAAAAGTGTTTTATCCAATGTCGAGCTACTGAGGTACTGAGACAGGTGCTCTCACCTGGGAATAGCACCTGGGCTTTACATTCCCAGCTGGAAGGAAAAATCCCAGCACCCTTGGGTGCCTGGCCCACGGAGCTGCGCCGGGAGAGAGCCAGAGCCTGCCAGGCAGGGCCGAGCTCTGCTGGGCCCAGCTCATGCCCAGCCAGCCCCTCCTGGAGGAAGGGGCTGCAGGAGGGGTGCTGGCACCTGCCCCACGGCTGGGAAATGCCCCACAGCTGGGACCTGCCCCACGGCTGGCACCTGCCCCACGGCTGGGAAATGCCCCACGGCTGGCACCTGCCCCACTGCTGGGACCTGCCCCACGGCTGGCACCTGCCCCACGGCTGGGAAATGCCCCATGGCTCGCACCTGCCCCACGGCTGCAGCTTCCCACTGGGCTCAGCCCTGTCCTGCAGCCCCTGGGCCTGTGGGAGGCTCTGCCGGGGCTTTGGGGCACCTGGACACCTGACCCTGGATGCCCCCACTCGGTGCCTGCCCGGGGCTCTGGGGCCAGGCCCGGGATGTGCCCATGGGACAGCACACCAGAGTGTGCCAGCTCTCACACTGGGGGAGGCACTTGTTGGGCTGTTGGTTTTTTTTAAACACGGCCCAGTGTCCCCCTTGGCGCCACAGTGTCACGCTGTGTGACATCCAGCTCTGTGTCAAAACCCAGAGCGCAGCCCTGGGGCTCCCGGCCCTTCCTCAGGGCTCTGCTCTCCCAGGTCTGAACCTCTGAGGTGGATTTTAAAAGTTATCTAACATCAGTAATTAATAATTTAGTTATCTAACATCAGTAATTAATAATTTTATTAATAATAATTTCCAACTGCAGCCCCCACCCAAACACTGAGCGCCTTCTCCAGTGCAGTGGCTGTCCACTTCTGTCCCCAAGCTACCCTGGTCTCCTAAAATCAACAGCATTCACACACTGGCATCAGTGTCAGCAAGTCCACGTCTTGGCTTCTGTGCTAAAAACTTTTCCTCTCAAAAAATGAGAAGCTGATGCTGTGTTCAGCTTCAACACCTGGATTCTTCTTTTTCCAGTGGGTATCACGGAGAGATTTTTTAAAAAGGTTTTTTTGGGTGTTTTTTGGTGGCTTTCACAGCTTGGAAAAGGCCACGCATACCTTCCTCTCATCCCTGTGTATTGTTCTTCATCTGTTCAAGCTCAGAGATAAGCCATGTGTCAACTGTGAAAAACTGTGCCAGAAGGAAATCGCACCTGGCAAGGCCAGGGATTTTTGGTTAGAGACATTAAAGCTTGCAGTCATCTTGCTCTTTGGATCTTGAGAGATGGTGACGCCCTTAGTGTGCTGCCAGCTGGAGGCAAGGGCTTTGCATCGCCCCCATCTCCTCCCCCACGGGTCTCTGCAGCAGTTTTCTCCAGTTTTCACCACCCAAAAACCCTTTTCCCAAGTGTCATGGATATTTCAGATCCACAGCATGGCTCTCTTTTCATTCTTGGAATGTTCTGGAACACCTGGAAATGCGGTCGGGCGTCAGCGCCTGCGGCCGCGCTGCCTTGGCCGTGTCCTGTGTGCAGGGCTGGCCCTGCAGGGAGCTCGGGGCAGCTGGGGCTGCCCGAGGGAGCCCCAGGAGCTGGGGAGGGCTGCTCCCTGCCCGGGTCCAGCCCTGCCGTGCCCCAGGCCGGGCCAGAGGTGCCTCGGGTGCTTCAGCTGCCCCGGGAACACGCTCACACCTGGGCACTCTGTCACTCCTGTGATGGGATTCTGTGGGAATCCAGGACATGTGACAGCCCCTCTTCGCTGGGAGCAAGGACGCTGACACCAGGAGATAAAAAAGGTCTTTTGCTGTTTCTAATTGTTTGCTGAAGTGAGAGAACCTGCAATTGCGTCTCCTCTGCGAGCACTTGAAAAAAAATCGTGAGAGACTTGACACAATTCCATGTTGTCAGTGTCTTTTGCTCTGTTTCATGAGGGTCTTGAGCTCAAATCAAACCCTCAGGAGAAGAGCTCTGGCCCTCTCCCTCATTCCAGTCTGGTGCCTTTGGCCATCCCAGCCGTTCCAGGTGGATGGTTCCGTTTCCCGGGTGCTGTTTCTGGCAAATCTCCTCTCACTCCCCTGGGAGATGGTTCCAAACCAGCTGCTGGAAGCTTCCCACTGGAAATACGGAGGGTTGGGCTTGGGCAGCAAGAATGCCCCTGGATCCCTGGCAGTGTCCCAGGCATGTCGGGCACTGGGCCTGGAGCAGCCTGGGACTGGGGGGGTGTCCCTGCCGGGGCAGGGCTGGAACAGGGGGGGCTGTAAGGTCCTTCCAGCCCAACCCAACCCATGATAAATAGCTTTCTAACTACACTAATGCTCGCTCTTTGAGCAGCTCTTGTGCCCGATGCTCCACTGCTCCAAGCAGTTCCATACTCATCAGAGAGGCCCCCACCCGCTGTAAGTGACCTTTCCAGGAGACCCCGGGCTGCTGTGCGCCTGATTTCAGAGCCATAGGAAGCAGCATCTGGGGAGGGGGGACTGAAGAATTGTAAAATGTTTCTTGGAACAGCCTGGCAATTTTTCACCTCTTGTTCTAATTGCCCCAGCCAACAGTATAATGCTTTTGCCAGAATGTACCAGCCTGATCCGAATTTTTTGATGGTTTAATGGCATTTCTGGGTGAGCAGAGAGGGGATAAGGGCTGCTCTCTATCCAGGACGCTGATGTGGGAGGCAGAGGACCAAGGGCAGGGGTAACTGCTGACCTGCTGCCTGTGCCGGGGAGTTTGTGGATTCCCTTTGGGTTTTTTTACACAAAATTTCAGTAGAGCTTGGTTTTGTCCTGATGTGGAGCAAAACAAATTACGAAACAGAATTCTCGGCTTTTGGCCAGCTCTGAGAGTGCTTTCAGTCAGCAGAAGTTTCTCTGGTGGTACCTATTTCCAAAGACTCTTAAATCCCCAGGACAGGCTGTTCCTGTCCCCCGCGAGCCGTGCCATGCGAGCAGCCAAGCTGGGGAGCACATTTGTCTCACGACAGCCTCAAAGCGTGCTGGGTTTTCCCCTCCCATCCCTTGTCTTGTTCTTTTGGTTTCTGCTGGTGTTTGTTGTGCCAAAGGCCTGAGGAAGATCAGGCAGAGGGTGAAGGCTCAGTGGTGATGGATAACCAGGACCCCAGCCTTCAGGTCCCTGAGTATATATATATTATTTTATTTAATAAAAGCTTTGATTCACCTTCTTTACAAGTGCAGGAGATACTCTTTTCATCGCTTCTGCAAAGTGTGAGTAAACATGTTCTGTACATTTTCTTTCTTAACCTGAAGAAAAACTAATTACATAATTGCTGCTTTTATGTCTTCCTTTACATGGAGAAGCAGAACAATTCCGTGCTGTGAACCAAAACAGAGTCTGAGTGAGTTGTATTTACATTTTCTAGTGGCATTGAGCAAACGAAGTGAACTGTTTGTGAGATTGGGAAGGAGTGGGAGCGAGCACGGATGTGCCAGGACCAGCGCTGCCGTGGCTGGTCTGACAGCAGGGTGAGCAGTGCCTGGTGCTGCTGAGGAGCCAGTGTTCCCTCCTGGTGTTCCCAGCGCCAGCTGGGATCTCCAGGAAAGGAATACGTGGCTTAGCAGGTACTTGGCAAGTGATGGATGGCTGAGCAGGTGCAGGACACGGAGGGCAGGGAGCAGTCACCGGCTCCAGGCTTCCAGAAAGGAAACAGAAGCAATTTCTCCTCCACTGTTTTATTGCTCTGACACCCAAACCTTCATATTTTATTAGATCCTGGCAGGCATTTTCTAACCCCCTGCAGTATTTCCCCAGCAGCGAGGTGTGCAGCACTCTGCTGCGTGTGGTTCAGGGCAATAGAGCATCAGCCCGTAGTGATTGCTGCGTTGGGCCTCACTGCACCACGGTGCTGCAATGCCCATCACAGTTAATTGAGGAGGGGGTGACACGGAAGTCCTGAGTGTCTTCCCGGGATCTATTTGAATGACAGCTTTGGAAAGAAAGAAGTACAAGAGCAGCCTTTTCTGGTGCTGTTTAACACCAATACTGGGGTTTCCTCTCTGCTGTGTCAGTACCGCGGTGGAGGGCGATTTGTATTTTTGCAAAAGGAATTTAGTCAGATGATTTTTGCTTCTGAAAGTGTATTCACAGAATCCTAGAATGGCTTGGGTTGACTGGGACCTTAAAGCTCGTCCAGTGCCACCCCCCTGCCATGAGCAGGGACACTTCCCACTGTCCCAGGGTGCTCCAAGCCCCGGCCAGCCTGTCCTGGAACACTTCCAGGGATGGAGCAGCCTCAGGCTCTCTGGGCAGCCAGTGCCACGGCTTTTCTTCGTAACATCTAATCTAGATCTCTTCTAGTTCAAACCCATTCAGAGGCTGCAGCAGCGCTGCGAGCTGCTCAGCGCCTTGCTGCTCGCGGGTGATCCGGAGCAGCCTGATGGAGCGGTCCCGGGGCAGGAGCCAGAGGGCACTGATGGGGATTTGCGAAACTCCCGAGACCAAAAACCGTGCCTGTCCCGGGGCCGCTTTTGCGCATCTCTGCGGGCAGAAGCCCCGAGGGCAGCGGAGCGGGGCCGGGCGAGCCCCGGGAGCGGCGGCCGAGAGAGCGGGGGCTCGCTGCCCGCTCCGCTCCCGGCGCCCGGGGCCGCCCCGGACCCCGCCCGGCCGGGCCCCGCTGCCCTTCCCGGGGGCGGCGGAGCCGAGCCCGCGCCCCCGGCCCGCGGAGCGGGGGCAGAGCGGGGCGGGGGTCCGGGCGGGGCCGGCCCGGGCCCCTCCCCGCTAAAGCCGCTAAAGCCGCGGGCGGCGGGGCCGGTGAGCGGCGCCGGCGGGGGAGCAGCACCGGCCCCGGAGCGGCAGCGGCCCCGGAGCGGCAGCGGCAGCGGCCCCGGGGCCATGCGGGGCGCGCCCGGCTCCGCGCTGCGGGCGGCGCTGCCGCTGCTGGGCGCCGCCGTGTCCCTCTGCGCAGGTACGGCCGCACCGGGAGCGGCAGCGGGACCGGGAGCGGCAGCGGGAGCCGGGGAGCGGCACCGGGATCCGGGGAGCGGCAGCGGGAGCCGGGGAGCGCGATGCTCGGGGTGCTGCGCTAGAGCCCCGCTTGTCCATCCCGGCCGTGCGCCCGTCGCCGTTCGGGGGTTCGGGCTCTCGGTGCCTCTAATCGCGGCCGCGCGTACCGATAACTGGGTCAGCGGGGACTTACCGGAGCGGAATCCCTGATCCCTGGGCTTCCCACGGCATCGCGGGCGGATCCGCCCCGGGGCTGCTCGGGGGCAGATCCCCGGGCGGAGCGGCCCCGGTGCCGGCGGGAGGAGGACCCTTCCCGGTGCCCTGCGGTGCCCGTGCCCACCGGAGGCGGCCGGGTCCTTCCACACGGGCTCCTGTCCCCGGCGGCAGGGCTCCGTCGGCCCTTTAAAACCTCAGCCCGCGCTCCCTTGCAGACCAGCAAGGCAGCGTACCACAGAATATTTTACAATTTTCTGTTAGGTTCGCTGGGTTTTAGCTTTTTCTCAGTTTCCCTGTGTGGTGCTCGTCAGGACCTTGCAGAGGGGGAGGTCGCAGCCCCGGGCGCGGGGAAGGACCGTGCCCTCCCTCCCAGCGGCCCATCCGGCTGCTCACAGCACCCCTGCTTTGGCCGGGGAGCAGGAGCAGAGCCCAGCTGCGGGCTGTGCGGGGCTTCCGCGCGGTTCTGCACGCCTGGTAACCTCTGGTGCCTCCACAGGGTGTAAACCTGCTCGGGAAGGGCTCTTCTCCTTATTCCTCTGGAGCTCCGCCGCGTTTGGGAGCGACCCCAGGGACGGGCAGCCCGGGGTGCCCGAGTTAAACCCGAGCATCGCAGCGCCGTGGCTGTCACCGGCTCCCTCCGGAGAGCCCCCAGAGCACGGCGGCATCGCTCCGGGTTTGGCTGCCTCGGGAATGCGAGCGCTGCTTTGCTGTGCCCTCTGCGGGGGCAGCGCAGGGTCCCCCTCCCGCCCTGCCCGGAGCCCGGCTCGGGCCCGGGGGTGCGCACAGGGCAGACAGGCACATGTGTGGCAATAGGGGGGACAGGCAGTGTGACTGTCTGGATGGAAAATTCCTTGTCAAAGCGCTCCGGTGTGACTTTGGGAGCGTGCCGTGCTGGGGGCTCTCTTGTGCAAGCAGCTCCAGCCTCGCGGCGGCTCAGGGCTGTCAGCCCGGCTTATCGCAGCTGCCTCCCCGTGGAGTTTGGACCCGCAGCCCCTCGGGGCTGGGACCAGCAGGTTCTCCCTCAGCTCTGTGCATGAGCTGCCTGACACAAAATCCCTGCGCTCACAGAGCTCTGCCGTGTCACTCGTGCCCCATAAAGCACAACCCTCCCCAGGAGACCTCGCCCGTTCAAACCCAAAAATGTCCTTTGGCAGCTTATTCCACCACAAGTAATTTCCCTGGGTGTTGCAGCCCTTTCCCTGCCCTGTTAATATCAATTTCCATGCCTGGACCCAGCTCCTGCCTGCTGGGTTTTCCTTGGCTGCTGAGCTTTTCCAGAGTGGGGATTTTGAGCATCCAGTTTCCTCTCTCCAAAATAACGATACTTGCAAATATTTATAAGATCATTCCCCAGATGTTTATTCAAGAAATCAAAACTCGGGAGCTCTGTGATGTCTCTCATTCAAAGACATTTTCTCCTGAATTCTAGAACAAATTCTTTTCCTTGCTTTTCTACAACTTTCTAGATTTTGTCCTGTTTGGTATCAGCCCTTCTTACAGTATATTTATAGAGGGAGCTTTTCCTCCAAATGTTTTCTTTCGGAGCCCTCTCCAGAGGGGGAACTTCTCCATATTTTTCATTATAGTCCAAAAAGCAGTTTGTTTGTGTTTGTTTTGTTTTTTTTGGTTTTTTTTTTTTTTTTTTTTTTTTTTTTTTTTTTTTTTTTAAGACTTGTCATTGCTAAAAATTCTGGTTTTGCCTTCTGTAGAAATGTGTTACAAGAGAATAAATTTGTACTTCCGTGGCTGGGGCTGGATCTGTCCCTGCTGTGCTGGGGGGGTCCCCCGCACCCCTGGCCCTGCAGCAGATGCTGGAGGGGGGAGGATGGGGCAGGCTTGGGGGGCTCAGGAAGGCGTGGGGGGCTCTGGGCTGCAAGCTGCTGCCTCTGTCATCGCTGTGGCAGCTGCTGAGAGTCCCGAGGAGAGGAGAGGAGAGGAGAGGACAGGACAGGACAGGACAGGACAGGACAGGAGAGCTTCCTCCTGCTCCGTGGCAGTGTGCTGCCTGTGACACCTGGGCTGCCCAGGGCTTTTGAGTACCTGTGAAATGGCGAGTACCCGACCCCATTCATCTTCTAGGTGTGATCTATGATTTCTTCATAGAACCTTCACACCTCTCCAGAACTGCCTTTGACATGACAGCTGAGTTTCTTAATGCCCGATGCCCTCGCTGTCTGTCCTGGAACTCTTCCTGCTTCTCCTGTGCCTTTTGAGGTGGGTGGCAGCATCTGATCCCACATGGCAGAGCAGGGCTGCCTCTTCTCCGGGTGTCTCCTGCAGGTGCTCTCCCCACGAGCTGCAGCTGCCCCGCACTCCCCGGGGAGGCACAGCCCTCTGCTCCCAGAGGGTGGGAGCGTGCTGGTCCCTGCCGGGGCTCGGCCGAGGCTGTTTGCTCTGTGGGTGTCACTGTCCCGCGGCTGTTGGTGCCTCAGCGCGGGCAGTGATGGAGTGCCCATCCCTGGAGGGACCCGGCGGCCCTCTGGGTGTGGCACTCGGGCCGTGGGTTAGCAGTGACCTCAGCAGAGATGCAGGAGCAGTTGGGCTCGGTCTCAGAGGCCTTTCCAACCCAAACAGCTCAGTGATTCCGTGGTGGAATTGTTTTGCAATGCTGTGCAGTCAGGGCCACTGGTGCAGCCCCCGTTCCCCCTGTGCAGCTCCAGAGCGCCCAGCCCAGCCCGGGGCTCTGCCTGCAGGCTGTCCTGCTGCTCCCCCTGCCCCAGCTGCTGCCGAGAGCCGGGCTGCCTGCTGCCAGCCCCCTGCTCTGCCTGCTGACCAGCCCAGAGGCTCTGCCTGCTGCCAGCCCCAGGGCTCTGCCTGCTGCCAGCCCCTTGCTCTGCCTGCTGCCAGCCCCTTGCCCTGCCTGCTGACCAGCCCCTTGCTCTGCCTGCTGACCAGCCCAGAGGCTCTGCCTGCTGACAGTCCCTTGCTCTGCCTGCTGACCAGCCCCTTGCTCTGCCTGCTGACCAGCCCCTTGCTCTGCCTGCTGACCAGCCCCTTGCTCTGCCTGCTGCCAGCCCCAGGGCTCTGCCTGCTGACAGTCCCTTGCTCTGCCTGCTGCCAGCCCCCTGCTCTGCCTGCTTCCAGCCCCTTGCTCTGCCTGCTGCCAGCCCCTTGCTCTGCCTGCTGCCAGCCCTGGGGCTCTGCCTGCTTCCAGCCCTGGGGCTCTGCCTGCTTCCAGCCCTGGGGCTCTGCCTGCTTCCAGCCCTGGGGCTCTGCCTGCTGACCAGCCCCTTGCTCTTCCTGCTGACAGCACAGGGGCTCTGCCTGCTGCCAGCCCTGGGGCTCTGCCTGCTGACAGCCCTGGGGCTCTGCCTGCTGCCAGCCCTGGGGCTCTGCCTGCTGCCAGCCCCTTGCTCTGCCTGCTGACCAGCCCCTTGCTCTGCCTGCTGCCAGCCCCTTGCTCTGCCTGCTGACCAGCCCCTTGCTCTGCCTGCTGCCAGCCCCTTGCTCTGCCTGCTGCCAGCCCTGGGGCTCTGCCTGCTGCCAGCCCCTTGCCCTGCCTGCTGGCAGCACAGTTTCCCTGCCGTGGTCAGCTCCCAGCAGCTGTGCAGCTGGAGAACAGGGGCTGTGCCAGACCCACGGCACCTTTACTGGGACCTGCTCTGCTTCTTGTCCTGGCTCCATCACCCGCCAGGGGCTGGACAGTGGGAAACAGCCAGTCTGTAATGTTTAGGATCTCCTTTGAGCCCCACAGTGAAACTTGTGTCAGCTGGGACCCTTCTGAGCCCAGTCAGCCAGGGCCAAGTGTGTCCTGCAGAGAGGAAGAGTCCCTGGCCCAGGGATGGGGTGGCCAGGGGCAGCTGTGTCCTGGCACTGGGGCCTGTCCTGACCAGGGGACGCAGGCCATGGGGAGAGCCCACAGCCTCGGGAGCCCCAGGTCTGCCACTTGGAAATGAAATGGAAGTGTATCTAGAAGGGCACAACAGACAATGACCATAAAAAATCATCAAAGATGGAAATGTTCTGGATATTCAGCATTTCCTCCCGTCAGGCCACTTAGATCTTTGCTTTCCAATTTAATTTTGAAATGCTGTACTGCTAGCTATGGTGAGTAGTGGTGGATTATGACTTTGTGGAAGATTAGTGCCCTGTTAATCTGTGCTGAGGTGTAGAACTTTGTGTGGTTCATAAGAGAGGGCAGGTCTGGGCTTCGCTCCCCCAGACATTTTAGTTAAAAAGCTCTGTTAAAAACCAGAGTTTTAATTTTCAGTTTTCTGCTAGCCCCCTGGTATGTGGGCTTGTGTTAAGTGTTCAATTCCTTCCGTTTAACTTTAGAAGTTGCACAGCCCATGACTGTGTTTGAGTGATTTGTTGTCTTCATGAAGCTGGTGTTGGAACCCCTGCTCTTCCACCCCTTGCTCCCCTGCAGCGTCTCACTCGCTGCTCAGCGATCCACGAGCTTGCGGCTGACCCTTGCTGGCAGAGGGGTGGAAGCACACAGACCCAGCTCCTGTCCCTGCTGGCCATCAAGGGGCGCTGGCCCTGCTCCTCCTGCTCGAGAGCTCAGTGCAGGGCAGCTCTGCCCGTCCTGTGTGGTGTCTGGCAGTGGCACTGAGAACTAAAAGGCAGGAAATGTCGCCTTTTGGGGGAGCCAGGCAGATTATTTTCTTCTCTGAAGACCAAGTCATCCTGCCCTCGATGCATGGTTGGACTCATCCAAGAATCCGGTGTCCCAGCCTGTCCGTGGCTCCTGTCCCTGCCAGAGGGAGCCCGTGGGGGCCCTGTCCTGCCCTGGCCCTGGCCCAGCTCTCAGCCAGGGCTGGTGGGACAGCGCAGCCCCTCTGGGGTGGGGTGATGGGCTTTGGGGAGGGTCGGGCACATTCGGGAGGGACTGCTGCAGAGCTCAGAGAGCTGGCCCTGCTGCTGGCGGCTCGGGATGCCTGGCATGCTCTCTGCAGCCATGCCGTGCTTCAGTCGTTCACTTTCTCCTGATTTCTCAACCAGAGAATGGAATGTTTTGAGGGAATTGTTGTGCTAGAGCAAATAAAGGAGTCCTGCTCATTACCAGATTAACGAGTGCCTTATTTTGAACGTTTGGGAGCACATTTTCTGCCTGCCTCCTTGATCCTTCAGCTCTTGGGCAGTCGCCTTATTCCGTTCCTTGGTTTCCAGGGTGTGGGAGCCCTGGCTTTGCCCTGAGACAGAGCCTCCCCTCGGGCATTGCCAGGAGGGTCCTCAGGAGGCTCTGGGGAGGGAGGAAACCTTTCTTGCTGCATGCAGGATTTCAGTTGCAAATTCTTCCTCCTGCTGTGCTCTGGAGGGAAGCAGTTCTCAGGTGGTGCTGGCTTGGGCAGTGAGGGCAGGATCTCTCATCGCTGTGCTGCTGCCCCTCTGGCTGGGGGGAATGCCTCCTGGCTCCTCTGGGGCAGCAGAGGGGGAAAACTGGAGCAGAATGATCCGGATGTGCAGTGTGAACCTTGGGATAGATCACCAGGGGCTGCGATGGGCTGGTTACGGAGCTGGCTGGACAGTCCTCTCCAAGGGAAGGAGTTGTGAATAACCGGGAGCAGCACCGGGGCGTTCCCGATGGAGCAGAGCAGGCAAAGCACGAGCTCTGGTGGGGGCTGTGTCCCTGGGGACGGCAGTAGGGCTGGGACACCGGCTCCTTGCAGCAGGAGGTGTCTGTGAGGAGCTGAGGCACAGGGGGCTGCGACACCGGGTTTGTCACCCCCTGCTCAGTGGGGTGGCAGGGGAAAGCCTGGATCTTCCCAAGGGAATGTTCAAAGGGGGCCAGGCTCCTCTCCTGGCTCCACAAGAGCTGAGGCAGCTGAAGTAGCACAGGAACAAGAAACCTGTATTTTTATGTTGAGTTCAATCACCCTTCTGCTCTGTTAATGAAGGGTTCTGGATGACACAAATGCTCTTGAAAACAGGGTCAAGGATTTGTGCCTGGTTTGTGATTTTTATCTAATTTTCTGCCTGAGAAGTCAGCCAGCAGCACAGGCAGGTATCTGAGGCACCTGAGGCTTCTGCTTTTGTAGAATTATATTTAAAAGTGGGCTGTGAAAGCCTTCTGTGAGGAAAGTGTCTTGTCTCCCACAGCTCCAACTCTGATCTTGTCTCTGAACAGGCTCAGCCACAGTTTTCCGTTTTCCCCTGTGTGAGGGCAGGGTTTGGTGGAGCACGGCCCTGTGGCTGTGGCTGTCTCAGTGTGGTCAGGGTGGGGGCACAGGGCTCCCCAGCCATCCTCCCCTCACCCTGTGTTTGTGGGGCTCGGAGGGGCCCCTGGGGCTGCTCAGGATGTGCAGGGGCAGTTTTGATCTGCCCTGCTCTCAAGTAACCTGCAAGAACAGAGTGTGGATACATCTGTCAGTCATCCACTGCAGATGATGTAATAATGATAATTTTCCATTTTATTTTTAGACTGTGAGAAAGGGAGAAAAACACCATAATGACGTGTCTAAAGCCCCGAAGACACTCGCAACAATCTTAGACTCATTTCCTCAATAATGCTTTTATTTTGCAGTTTTGGTGATGATGTGTCTTGTTTTCCTCCTGCGGGATCTCTAATTCATTTGGGTCTGATGAATCTTTCTCCTGGCAGCGGCCCTAGGAGCAGGGAAATGTCTTTAAGGAGGGATTTGGCCGCTGAGCTGTGTGTGATGGATGGTGCTGCTCCCGTGCCCCGGGAGAGCCGAGGAGCAGCTCCTGGCCCAGCCTCACCCTGCACACACAGTGTGCCAGGGAAGTTTGCTGTGGGCCCGAGCTGAAGATAAACACCCCCAGCTTGTGCTGATGTCTGTCAGGACTTCTGTGCTCCTCCGGGGACTCTGGGATTGCAGAATCGTGGGATGGTTTAGGCTGGAGAACCCTCCAAGATCACCGAGCCCAGCTGTGCCCCCAGCACCCCACCACTAGCCCATGTTTTACTTTTCAACTCTTTCTCATCCCTAGATAAAAGGAAGCCCCTCTCTCCCACAATCCCGAAAGAAACAGAAAGGTTTATGGCCAGAATGATTGTCCTGGGCAGGGCAGGGCTCAGGCTAGTGGAGCTGGAGCTGGCCCTGACAGGGCGGGCTGGACGAGGTGCCCCGTCCCGGGACACACGGGAGGAGCAGTCTGTCACCGCGCCCGCGCCCGTGCTGGGCTGCTGTGCGTGGGTGCCCTGGCTGGGGGCTGCCACCCACTCAGCTCTGGCACAGCTGGCTGCTCTGGGCAGGTGACGGGACGCCAAGGGGGGCCGTGGATTTGGGACCCGGCTTTCAGGGGAGCTGCTTTTTGGGGTGGCCAGTCCTCTCCACCACGAAAGACAGGTGACATCTATAAAATCCCCTGGCACTGAGATTTAAACACTTGTCACGGGTGGGTGCTGGGGACCTGTGCTGTCGGGGGTGTCCTGCTGAGCCCAGCACCCCGTTCCCAGCACCGGCCCTGCGCCGGAGCTGGCCCGGTGTCCCGGGGGTCTGCGTGTCCCGGGGGTCTGCGTGTCCCGGGGGTCTGCGTGTCCCGGGGGTCCCAGGGCCTGGTCCCCACGGCTGTGCCCTGTTTGCAGGCCTGCAGTGCGTGTGCCAGCTGTGCGAGCACACCAACTTCACCTGCCAGACGGAGGGCGCCTGCTGGGCCTCGGTGATGATGAGCAACGGGCGCGAGGAGGTGGTCAAGTCCTGCGTGTCCCTGCCCGAGCTCAACGCCCAGGTCTTCTGCCACAGCTCCAAGAACGTCACCAAGACCGAGTGCTGCTACACCGACTTCTGCAACAACATCACGCTGCGCCTGCCGCTCGGTGAGTGCCGCAGCCTGGGCTCGGGGCTGGCTGGGCACACGGCGGGGTGCTCCAGCTGCTGCCAGAGAGCTCACCATCAGCTGCAGCTCTGCCTAAACCCCATAAACTGACAGCTCACCATCGGCTGCAGCTCTGCCTAAACCCCATAAACTGACAGCTCACCATCGCCTGCAGCTCTGCCTAAACCATAAACTGACAGCTCACCATCAGCTGCAGCTCTGCCTAAACCCCATAAACTGACAGCTCACCATCGCCTGCAGCTCTGCCTAAACCCCATAAACTGACAGCTCACCATCGCCTGCAGCTCTGCCTAAACTGACAGACAGCTCACCATCAGCTGCAGCTCTGCCTAAACCATAAACTGACAGACAGCTCACCATCAGCTGCAGCTCTGCCTAAACCATAAACTGACAGCTCACCATCAGCTGCAGCTCTGCCTAAACCCCATAAACTGACAGCTCACCATCAGCTGCAGCTCTGCCTAAAACCATAAACTGCAGCTCTGGCTAAAACCATAAACTGACAGACAGCAGACCATAAATTGCAGCTCTGCCTAAACCCATAAACTGCAGCCCTGCCCAAAACCATAAACTGACAGACAGCTCACCATCAGCTGCAGCTCTGCCTAAACCCATAAACTGACAGCTCACCATCAGCTGCAGCTCTGCCTAAAACATAAACTGACAGGGAGCAGACCATAAACTGACGGACAGCAGACCATAAACTGCAGCTGTGCCTGCAGCAGAGGGAATCTCCTGCCTTCCCAAGGCCATCCCCGCTGCTGGCCTCGATGTCCCGCGGGCGCTGTCCTGGGCAGGGCAGTGGGGGTCCCCCGGGCACGGTGGGAACCCTTTGGCTGAGGCAGCTCCAGCAGTCTGAGCCCGGTGTGGCCGGGGGTGGTGTGAGCAGCCCGAGAGGCAGCCGGTGTGTCCCTCAGCAGGGATGGGAGCCTGGGAGATTCCTGGTCCCAGTGAGAGGGAGGAAAAGGGTGGCACTCCCGGGAGCCCGGTGTGTCTCCAGCTGGTGCCGTGTGTGAGGCTGCCAGGCTCAAAGTTGTGTAACGAAGCTGATTTGGTGCTTTCTAAAAATAAGCATTTATACTATTTTTAGCATCATTTTAGTTTAACTTTTTTCTTCTTTCCAAGATTTGGAAAGAAAATCCAAATTTTGTGTTTATTCCAGGCTTTAAAAAAAAAGGGGGGGAAAATACTCTATTTTATCAGTTAACACCTTTTTGTATACCTACAATAGTGAGATATGTTGCAGGTAAGAAAGATGCAAATTAAGACCCAATTTACAATTATTGCTTGAATTTAAGAAGCTATCATGCAGTCCTTAATGGAATTTGGAAGGCTGGGCAGACCACGGGGAGCTGCTGGGGCCTTGGGCACTGTCACCTCCCGGTGAACCCTGGCAGCAGCCTCACCTGTGCCGCGGGGCAGGGATCAGGATTATTGAATTTTAGGATCATTTGTATGATGCTTGTATCCCCACGGACGGAGGGCTGGGGACACAAGCTTCATCAAGTCACCCTAGGACATTGTTTTCCTTTCAGCTGACCACAGAAGGGACGCACTAGCTGTGGTCATGCTCTAGGAATAAAGTGCCAGGGTGGTTTCTCCAAGCTGGGAAGAAAGCTGCTATTTCTAGAGAACTGACAGAGGCACATTGCTGTTCCAGCACTGGAGCTGGGACTTGCAAAACCTCTGGTTTCATATTTCAGTCCCCAAAAAGAGGAATGAGTTCTTACCCTGAGCCCTTTGCTCTGCAGGTTCGGGGGAGCCCGTGTCAGTGGGAACTGTAGCAGGGCAGTGAGGTGTCTGCGCTGGCCTGGCCCCACAGCCCTTCCTCACGCTGCTCATGCTGCCAGGGGGTGGCGTGGGGACAGCTCCAAGGGGCCAGCCCCTCGTCCCAGACATAGGACAAGTGGCACTTGGGACAGACACCTGGCTATGGAAGGTCTCTTGTGCCTTATCTGTATCATCTATCTATCTATCTATCTATCTATCCTCTATCTAGCCATCTATCTCTCTATCCATCTATCAATCTATTTATCTATGTATCTATCATCTATCTATCTATCTATCTATCTATCTAATCTATCTATCAATCTATTTATCTATGTATCTATCTATCCACCTATCAATCTATGTATCTATCATCTATCTATATCTATCAATCTATCATCTATCTATCATCTATAATCTATCTATTTCTGTCTATCAATCTATCATCTATCTATCTATCTATCTATCTCTGTCTATATATATCAATCTATCAATCTATTTATGTATCTATCTGTCTATTATCTATCAATCAATCTATTTATGTATGTATCTATCATCTATCTATCTATCTATCTATCTATCTATCTATCTATCTATCTATCTATTTCTATCCTCTTTCTATCTATCCATCTATCCTCTGTCTATCCTCTATCTATCTCTCTATCTATATCTATCCATCTATCTATCTCTGTCTATTATCTATCAATCAATCTATTTATGTATCTATCATCTATCTATCTATCTATCTATCTATCTATCTATCTATCTATCTATATCTATCTATCTATCTATCTATCTATCTATCTATCTATCTATCTATCTATCTATCTATATATCTATGTATCTATGTATCTATCATCTATCTATATCTATCAATCTATTTATCTATCTATTTATCTATCATCTATAATCTATCTATTTCTGTCTATCAATCTATCATCTATCTATCTATCTCTGTCTATATCTATCAATCTATCAATCTATTTATGTATGTATCTATCATCCATCTATCTATCTATCTATCTATCTATCTATCTATCTATCTATCTATCTATTTCTATCCTCTTTCTATCTATCCATCTATCCTCTGTCTATCCTCTATCTATCTCTCTATCTATATCTATCCATCTATCTATCTCTGTCTATTATCTATCAATCAATCTATTTATGTATCTATAATCTATCTATCTATCTATCTATCTATCTATCTATCTATCTTTATCTGTCTATCATCTATCATATATTCATCTATCTATCTATCTATCTATCTATCTATCTATCTATCTATCATCTATAATCTATTTCTATCTATCATCTATCTATCTGTCTATCTATCTATCTGTCTATCTATCTATCTATCTAT